>NW_023458565.1:4015232-4044731 GCF_013731165.1 Rhagoletis pomonella | reverse complement strand
ACTTTAAACGACGATATGTACATTACTGTGTCCCATAACTTATTTTAATTTTATTATTTTTACTCTGGGATATAATCTGAAGCTCTTTAAAATAATGCTGGCATTCTGCTGGAAAATATATACTGTTTGCTTCGTTGATGAGGATGGCCGACATACAACCTTTTAACCAAGGTCACACCCCTCCAAAGCCCCCCACCTACATTCGCGTACCGTTTATCTTCTGTTTAACTTGTACAACTCGAAAATTCCGCACGCACCAGAAAGAGTTTGACTGATCTCCTATGCTGGAGATTGCTCGATATTGCTACTGCATGACATTGATTACTTTTGTGTGAAAGTAACCATCTACCTCGCTGACCTATCTCGCAATTGTTTATTCAATTCGTTCGTCGGTAGAACTTGGGCAAATAAATACAAACGAACGTTGTCGGCAACATATAAGGCAATTGGCGACCGGTGCTAAATTATGCTGCGTCAGTCAGTGCGATTTGGGCGGACAATAGTAATGAAGTAGGCGGGGGAGCTAGTACTTTGTAATGCGATACGAAAGAGGAATGCGATGAGATAGGCAATTGCAGAGCGTATTACTTACGATGCCCTAATGGAAGAAAACAAGCGTCATTCAAAAGGTTACTATTGAAGTGAAGAGCTACTTGTCTATTACGGTTTCTAAAATAGCTCATCTTAAATTTGTTGTAGCACGAGAGAATGGACCAAAGTAGGAAGTCTGGTTTTCCAAAAACGAAACTGATCTATGCTTCGGAAACACTAGTCATCTTAACGGTATTTGTCGAAACTAAAGATCCACCTATTTGAAACGGATAATTTGAACGAACTACATTTTCAAGGATCTTATTACGGATCAACTGGTATTCTTCAGATTGCACACACATAAATGTAAAAAAATGCGATAACTGCTTCAGCTTTAGATTTTATGAATTGTATTCGACCTTCAACCAAATGCGATGTTTGCTACATATACAAGTACATATGTACTTCGTGGAATTTATCAGCAAAAGAGCAAAATAAAAATAACCAATTGAAATGAAGTTAACTAAAAGCTGGTTGGCCTTTACCTGCAATTTTTAGTGCTATGTATAATAATTAACTTTTAATGAAGTAAATACCATGTTTAAGTGATCACGAAACTAAATTATTTCTGCAGATCATGGTATTTGGTCCTTTGCAAAAAATTAAAATTTTTCGTTATTTATATGAATGTATGTAGAAACTGATTTCGTGTATATTCGTATTTTAACAATTATTTTTATTTATTGACTACAAATACCGTTCATTTACCAATTTCTGTCCAGTTGAATAGTTGAATGTGGTAATCAAGCGCATTTAATTTTACAGGTTTATTGTGCCAACTTGTAGATATACATACAAACATGTACTTTAGACTGCATCACCAAAAAAAGTTGCGGTCTTTCCGCCGGGATTACGAAATTTATTATATTCTAAGACGTTCACCAAATTATATTGCCGGATAATATTAAGATTTACGTGAGCTGGACCGATTTGAAATACCTCCAAAAATGGAGTTTTTGTTATTAATACAAATAGTTTCTAAAAGAGCTTTTTGAAAAAAGTCCCCTCAAATGACAAAACTGATTAAAATCTTCTGATTTAGACTTGTGAGGTATCATTGGAAAGGACACGTGGACACTTTGGGGTTCTTCTCCCGTCGAGATCCGACTAGGAGTGGTAATTTGATACCCTAGTCTGGATACATCACCTTGATTCCTAGTCGTCACCGCAAATGCCAACAAGTCACAAATTTTTTCAGACAGCCGAGCGGCCATTATGGCTTTAGTGTCTTTATAATAAATTCGAATATGATTAACTTGACGCTGTGAGGCTAGAAATGGTTCTTACTGCGTACTTGCAGGCTGGCACTCACGCTGAAAGACTTTGCATTATTATTATTATTATTGTTCTCAATATCTATTGTACCACCTTCATGGATGTATAGTGTATCTATTAGCCCAGTATCCGAGAAAAACTTTAGTCAGCATTCCTCCGTTCTGTTATTAAGTCGCACTAGAGTTGTCAAACTATCGATGGCACTATCGATAGTATCGGTAGTTTCAATTTTTTTAGACTATCAATACTCATTGATAGTTTTATCTTATACTATCGAAAATAGCGATAGTTTAGTAGGACTATCGATCATCTCTACCAATTATTTTGAAATTATTGGAATTATTTAATTTGAATTAAAAATTTTGTTTTTTAGTTTTTCTGAAAACTATCAAAACTATTGATGGTGTGACTATCGATAGTTTGACACCTCTAATTCGCACTATATGCGTTTCTAAAGGATAATGTCCGGTCAGTAAATCTGTAAGAATCGGTAGCTGGCGCTTAGACAGCTTGACCACCTGTGGTCAACAACCGGCCAGAAGGACCCTGCAACTTCGATCGTACCATTAGCGATCCCTGCGCCCTGATCGCCGCTTGGCTAACAGAGTAGATATTTATCCTCCTAGTCGGCAAAACATTGGCCTCTTCTCCAGCGGCTACTTCTGCCTGAAAGATGCTGGAGAGATTCGGCAGGCTGAATATAATTAGGAGTTCCTGACAGTAGATACTTCGCTCAACTCTCCCGTCCAGCTTCGATCCGTCCGTGAAGATGTTTATTGTACCTCTAATTCAGAGGCCATTCTCCCATTCGTTGAAAGAGAACACAGAGCTACTTAGCCTAATGTCTGAGCGAATTGCCGCTATTTTGCCCCCAATGTCAACAGGTGCGACATTGAGCATAGCATTTAGCGCTAAAGTAGAAGTGGTCCTGTGCGCCTCCCTGATTGCAACGAGCGCCACCCTTGGTTTGTAATTAGGCGTTAAGTTTTTGCAACTATTTATACCACCATTCTATGCATTCAAGCCCCATAAAACAGTAAAATAAACTTTCCACGCCGTTGACAAGTGGCCAATAAATATGCACCCGGACTTTTCCTTGTCAATGCAGCCAACGCTCTCTTACAATGCGAATGTCATTCATTGTTTTGACTATGCATCACTGTGCTCGTCTTGATGACTTGTCTGCGTCTGCTCTCTTGATGTAACTATTGTCTGCTTATGCTTGGTTGCGCATGCGCGCACGGTCATTGTACACCACCAACAACAAAAACAATAACACTATCAGTGATAATATAGTAATACAATTACTAATAACCACAGTTTAAATAGAAAAGGAAAGGCAAGACAGTTTTGAAGGCAATAAAAATAAAAACAAAAACGACAAGAGAAAAATTGCGACAGACAACTGAATTTGAGCCAATATCCGAAACCGAAACAACAATAACAATATTAAAATAATTTTTACGTAAGTGGCGAAAGAGGTAAGACAAATAAAAAACTTTGATACATTCAATATGTATTAAATGTGTGTGGCTTAACTCCAACTCCAACTAAACACCACACTTGGCTGCATTCATTACGACACGCCGACGAGTATAACGTGTAATAAATGCATAAATAAAGACTATGTACCTTCATGCCCACCGGCTGCGGTTAAGCGTTTGGTTTGTGTGATTCGCTTTATGCATTTATCGCTTTAAAACTTTTGTTTTTTTTAGTTTTCTTTGGTGTAGGAAAGATAACAACTTATCCAGTTATGGGACGCCTTTATTTCTGACATGCACTGATTTACGAGAGCACGTGACTTGGCGCTGAATTCAATGTCGCTTGGACGCAATTTGCCTTGCCTCGCTTGGTTTTTGCCTGCGTCGAAAATTGAATTCGAAGTGCTACTCAGAGATATTAGGTGCGTTCGTTTAAAATCTCCAGCAGAAACCAACCAACTGCCAAATTTCGGCGAAATGTCATCTGTTCTCTCACAAGAGAGAAATATCCAAAATAGTACGCGAACAGAAAATTTGCAGAAATTTGCAAGTTAGACGAACAGCTGATATAATTTTTGTTTACATACAAAAGTGTAAAATTTAAAACGTACGAAAAGTCATCGCAAAGTGTTATACTGACACAGTTTATTGATTAAACAAATAACTACTTATTTCTTACAAGTTTAATTAGTCGCATTTTGTAATTTTTATCTTCCAAACCATCAAATTCAATTTTGTGATTTGCGTAAATGCCAACCAGCTATTTTTGATCAGCTGTTTTCCTGTTGGCAAATTGCTGTAGGCAAAAATTTTTCCAGCAGAAACCAGCAGCTTCCCCTCAAAATGAAATGTCAGTTTGCTCTCTCAATTTCCCCTACTTTGCATGTTTTTTGCGTACGCGAACGCAAAAACTTGTAAGTTTTGGTTAAACATGAACAATTAACAGCTACGCGAACGAACCTAATATGAATAGGTACATAAAGATACATATGTACGTTAGGGTGGTCCTCAAATGTAGGAAGCAAATTTTTACATCAGATTTCCGAAGCCTCAACTCCAACGTCGATGCTACTACAGTCGAAGATATCACATATAAATTTTGGTCCCGGTTAAGGCTTGTCGCAGAGGGGGCAAAGTTAAGATTCCTCTATGAAGACTCAAAAAATTAAAATAAATTTTTTTTTATCTAATATCCAAAATCGATACTACTTAAGTCAAAGATATCACATATCGACTTTAGTAGTATCGATGTTGGGTATTGAATGAAAAAAATATTTTTAATTTTTTGAGTCTCTAAAGAGGCATCTGGCATTTGACTCCTTTGAAACACGCTGATTGATCTGCGTATTAGAAGCAGGATTCCTGTTGATTGCCTCTCAGGAGCTCAACAATCATACATTAAGGGTGGTTCGATCGAGATAACTATGGTCATAAGCATCGGCGTAGCCAGAATGAAATTTAGAGGGGGGCCCGACCCTACTAAACTGGCATTTCAGGGTACTATTTTATTTATATATAAGGAAAATTTGAAAGTTAGGGGGGAGGGGCTCGAGCACCCCCATGCCCCTACCTGGCTACGCCCATGGTCATGAGCGTGAAGTCAATAGAGGAAGACTTCACTGTGAGTATTTTGCTCGACATCGAAGGGCTTTTAACTATGTCCTTCCAGTGGCAATTGTCAGGTCCCTACTTAAGCTCTTTCACTGCATGCGCTGGTGATTGCCTTTTGGATACTCTCTGTTATTTCATTCAAAGGTACATGAACCGGGGTTTCGACATAACTTCCACAGATATAACTTTCACGAAATCGTCGCATACATATGTTCCTCTAAAAACTTTTTCACACCATCGTAATTTACGGCTCATATCTAATTTAAAAGCAAATCATGAACTGAGATAATTTATCATAAAACAAGAAATAAATGAAGAAAAAACTGACTGTTATTTATTTTGGCTGCCACTGTCGAGGAAATTTTTAAAAATATGCTTTAGCAAATAAAATGAAAATGAATGAAATACCTAAAAGTATGCAACCATTTATTTTGAAATCAAGAACTGGAATCGAATTTTCCAACGAGCACAAACACTTCTGGCAAGCCTCAAGAAGTTCCCAGCTCGGGAAATCTCAAAATCTGTACAAGAAATCTTCGCGAAATTATATTGGAATACCCTGTGATCATGTGTGTTATGTTATGTGAATTCTGTAACAATTTTTCAAAGCTTAACAATTGCCGTTATAGCCGCAAAAAGACATAGCCGGAGAGGACGGTTTCACCCTATTTCGGGTATGGGGAATCGGACGGAATCATCTAAATACTAAAATTTTATAGGCTATAAAACGGCGTACACAAAAAGTGCGAAATTTTGATGAAAATTTCGTTTAATGGATTTTGTTGTAGTGTTCACTATATTTTTATTATCTAAAAATTAATAAAATTTAAATAAAGAAAATTATTTTCAAAAATAAAAACAATTTACTGAACAGTTTTGACTGACACTGTAGTTAAATTAAGAAACTTAAAGCTGTTTTTCTCGAGATTTAGATTTCTTGGATTATGACACTCTTGCAGCAAATGTGCGATTTGTGTAGTTCTTACTTTTTTTTTGGGCGCTTTAAAACTAATATAACCTAAATAACCACCACCTAGATTACGCCCTAATGTACTCGAAGCGCGAAATTTCAACTATTTTCTAACTAATTTCCACCGAAATTTCAAAATTTTCAATCTGAGTCTTTAGAACATTTACAAAATTTTAGTCTACTGATGTGTAAGTTTCGAGCGCTAAAAAGTCTCGTTGATTTTTAATATTTTTTGGTTTAGTGACAGCTTTTGCAGGTTTCTTTTATATAATAAGTGCATTTTATAAAAACTCGCGTTTTTTTTGAAATTTGTTGCAAATGGTCTTCCGCTTTTTATTTCGTAAATTCATGCCTATGTATATAGAAAAAAGTGCGAAAATCCGTCAGGAAAAAAAATGTATTAACGCAATTTTCTAGCCGCTGGGTATGCAGTGTAAAAGATTCAGATTGGAAATTTCGAAATCTTGATGAAAATTTGGTGAATTTTAAAAAATTATGTATAAAGTTTGAAACCTTGATATGTATTGTTTTGTTTAAAGCTTGGACAATATTCTTATAGAAAATTAAAAAAAAATTTAGCATGAAAAACATTGAAAATATTTAAAAACAATCAACGTGTGCACACTTATTTGAGTCACTGTGTGTACCTATGTATGTATGTGGCACTGAAAAAGTTGTTTAGAATAAACTTAGTGCAATGACACTTGCAATACTCTAACACAGGTATGCTAAATATGTATATTCGAGTATTTAATTGTTATTGCTTAAAAGCAAAACTTTCACCAAATTCGTGACCACGGTACAGGAAAGCCAAGCGAAAGAAAGCGAAATAGAAGAAAATGTGGTGCGATCACACCAAAAAAACCCAAAAACCTAATAATGACTAAAACAAAAAGTACCAACACACAATTGCAAATCAGGCTTATCTCATCATCACTGTAATGGCACTTCGCAATTCCCTTGACTAGCTTACCTGTGAATTGAAAGCATACGAAGCGCGATAAAAAGCGACCCAACGCACGCGCCACACATTTCCCTAAGGTCTTCTGAGTTTTATAGTTTCTCTACGACTTATTTTTATGCATCTGCAGGTACATATGTATGCATGTATGTCTGTAGATATGTTTGCTGTTGGTACCTTTTTCATAGTTGCCATTGAAAGTGAATTTGTGTTGAAGGTGTGTTGCTTATCAACGGGCGCTGCATTCATCCGTTTAGCATTGTTGAGCATACATAAGTAGATAGGTACTTGCGTACTTATTCGGTGATATCTGCCGCGTACATTGCGCATGCGCCACCGCACCATCGCATACCCACAAAACCATAAGCAATTGCATACAAATTTGCTTTTCGTGTTTCACGATTTTTCTTCCAAATGTTTTTCTTTTATATTTTTGATTTATTTTGTTTGTTGTCGCGTGCAATGAAATCGCCTCTGCAACATACATAAATAATATTCATTCAGTCATTCGGTGACTGAGCATCGTTATTTGTCTGCCAATATAAATTGCAAATTACAGTATTTACAAAGACAACAAATGAAAAAATGTAAATTATCCAATGACATGGCCTAAGTAATTTCTATTTAATATACATACGTATGTAGGTATGCATATAAACTGCAAATATTTGTCCTTGTACTGTGGGTTATTTTACGCCATTTTAGGTTGCTGAATTGAATGCATAGCAAGTAAAATTTCGGTAGGGGCAAAACTACATCAAGTGCAATTAAAATATATTAAATTTCCAACTGACTTATAGGAAAAATATTGACCGCTTTGAGAAAAATTGCATAAAAATGCTGAACTTTAGGGCCTTTCGAGGCACGTCTTCCTGTTGTCCGATTTTTTTTAATTTTCGCGGGCACACTTTTATGGCCAAATGAACATTTCTAGGGGGGTCTTGCTTTGTAGCTTAACAAAAAATTTCCTCTGGATCTGGATGTTAATCTTGACTCAGTATTAAAAGATTTTTTTTTTTACCTTTGCTAAATTTGCTAATTATATCCATAATTAAATATAATATGCTGAATGCTCTAAATAAAACAATGATATTTTTGGTTGTTACGAATGACTTTACATATTCCTATGCAACATTAAATGATGCTGAGAAAAACTTAACTCAAATTGAGTAGGAAGCATTTATATTTGGTTTGAAACGATCTTACTTTTATATCGCAGGCCAATGTTTCTTCGCTCAAGTCTACCACAAGCACTTGACCGTTATCTTCTGATCAAAAAGTGGCATCCCAGTTTATGCGGCAAACGGTCTACAACGCTCATCGTTTTAGTTTACAATATTGAATGAAAGTAGGGTCTTGCTGACTGCCTGCTATATATTAAAGTAGAGTTTTGCCTGTTTGATACCGAGATTTTCAGCGAGAATTTTTGTCTAAAAAGCTACAGTGAACCGATAGTTTAAAATCTACCTCAGCTCCTTCTCACAATTTAAACCATCAACGACAGTTGTAGCTCGAAGAGGCTAGAGAGTTCATATTTCGTGTTGCATATATATGTGGAGTTCTGTTGTAGTCCCTAAGGATCTACAGGGAACCATTTGAAACTGTAAAATTATATGAATAAGACACGTAAATATGTTGAAATATTTTTATGCAACTCAAGTCAATTTCACTTTTACTTTAACTTATGAAACGATTTTGAAAGTGAAAATAATTACTACTATTTTTGTGCGTATGTTTATTCACATGTGCATATGTATATCAGCTACTGTTTGCATGCTTACATATGTGCATACTTTCAAAAATTATTAGTAATTTAGTATGCATTAGATCTCCGCACTTACCGTTGTCAGTAGGCAACGCGACTCACGTATCGCGCCACAATATCCCATGAAGCTCATGAAGAACATCACAGCGCCGATAACAATCAAAACGTACGCCATCTGCTCAATGACACGCGGCTGTGTAAATTGCTGAAATGAAAGAAGATACAATAAAGAGTAGAAAACAAAGAAAGTTATTTAATATTTTTAATATCAAGTTTTAGAAGGAACAAAACACAAACCAAAACACTGCAATAGAAATATATGAAAGTGTAGTTTAAATAAACAAAGCAAAAAGTATTTGTTGCAATCAAATGAAAATGAAAAGCATTCTGTACGTGAGCGTATTCCCTTCAGGCGATAAAACTTGTTAACCATTGACTTGGTAAACAACGAATTTGCCACAAAAAACGTGCGAACAGCGGTAATTAACTCTCACTGCTTCTTTTTGTGAGTTTTTCTTCTTCTGCTCTGGCCTTACCAAAAGAGTTCGATATCAAAAGAATTAACTCAAATACATAAGTAAACTCTAAAAAATCTGTTTAAAAATGCGACTATAAATCGAGTATACTTTTGTTTATTTTTAAAATTTGTTTGGTAAATTTACACGATGAATATGTATGTATTTTTCTCCCTTACACATTTTCGTGTGTAAAAATCCATTTTGTTAGAGGTTTTACACAATTCTACGGTTGAAATCAAACAGAAGATGTGTATTTTTTGTAGCTTGTACACACTTTTGTAGTAAATTTACGCACACCACAGCAGCTACATATATTACACTCTAAAAAGTCCGAAATTTAAACAAACTATTCATTGAATAATCGAGCAAGTAATTTCGCCAATAATAAGGTTACTGATCTAACCTACTTTTTAGCTAGGAAATCTACACAATTTTTTTAGAGTGCACATATAAACTCACACTTGTACAAAGTATGTATTGGAACCTCGGCCGGGGATTGGAACCCAAATCCGTTCCAACCGCCAAAGCGCTATCCCTGTATCTCTTCACTTTTGAATGCCTGCTCAATGCAAATAATTGCACAATGGAGCAGATCTACGCAAGAGCTAAGATAGTCGGGCACCTTCGGATACCCTCGATATCAAAGTGGGTAAGCATGTATTCAACATGGGGAGATGGATTTCCACCTGACCCAACTATTTACGAGGCATGGTTGGTTCCGATCATACTTTTTTTTGTAATACTGAAGACCCTTAACACTGATTGTTTGTCTGTCTGCATTTTTGCAATCGAAGGGATGATTCGAGCATGAAGGTGAGGTGGCCATTTGGGATTAATAACCTGGTGGATGCTATGCTTGAGTCAGAAAAAACTACTCCATTGTTTGCAATTTGGTATACACAATTTGAACTTAATTGCGTCTGGCGGAACAAATCCGCAGATTTTCATTGAAATGCAATAGGCCGCTCCCCCTCCGCGAAATGATATCTTAAGGTAGTTCCACGGTGGGAGGGAAACGTAGCAGGGGTGTGTTTTTAGTGCGGTGAGCCGAAGGGCAAGCCCCACACTTTACGGCTTTTTCGTCAAACCTGTCTTTCGACTATTTGCCTATAGCACAGAAACACTATACTTGTAATTTAAGCAAATTTGCCGAAGAAATCATGAGTCCAAAATCAATTTGGAGTTTGCCAAATTGCGAAAATTGGTTTCTTAGCATTTTGCCGTAGTGTCGTAAAGAAGAGCTTAAATTTAAAAAAAAAAAACATGCTCGGTATGAGGAATCCATTTTTCACATTTTCTTCGAAAACTATTTTCCCAATATGGCAAACTCCAAATTGATTTTATATACCCCCATGGTTTCTTCGGTTAATTTCCTTAGAACTACACGTAGTATTCTCCTATGCTGTACGCGCATAGTCAAAGAAATTGACCCGCCCTAATGCATGTATGTAAATATGTTAATTTTGTATGATAATGGGTACTCTGTTGCACGTTTTGTTGAAACCAAAACAAATGTGACCACCTCAAGCTAAAGCAATATTGTATTTACACTTCACACCGCTGCACTCGTATCAATAAGGGTATTCACGATCCGGTGCATAGTGCCTAGCATGGTGCATAGATAGCAGGATTGACTATTTTGTAGTTGTTTGAACACATGAAACAATAATAATCATGCTATTTATGCTATCTATACACCATGCTAGACAGTATGCACTGGATCGTGGATACCCCTAATGTGTCAATTTTGAATTGCATGCATTTTGACCAAAGGAGTCCAGAGCAAACATACATACATACATGTAAGTGTATTTATCTCGAAATCGCTGTATTAATCATACTTTGTGCATTTTTCTGCATGCAATCGCCTGCTTTAAGCTATGTATTTAGTAATTTGTAGACACTGTGTTGCCACAGCGAGCAGCTGATGGGAGCACAGACCCATAAACGTCACGCTCACTTTTAACATGTCAGCGCTAATAAATAGGAAAATTGCATATTTCACGCTCAAATACAAAATATGGTACATTTTCATGTGTCGCATTCAAAACGCTCTAATTTTAGTGGTTCATTGACCACAGATTCCGCATTGCATTTCAACTTTTTCACTCCAACTAGTAGTGTTGGTATTATTATAATCAATTAGAGTTATTTTCCTAAAAACAAATATTGGCCACATGCAGGCAAATTAAGAGTTATGGGCATCGGGCAATGGGCTTGCAACACCGCGTGGTTGAGCATTTTTGCTTTCATTATCACGATTTTCACGTAACAAATTATTATTTTTTAATTTTTTCCACATTATTATAATGAAACTGCACAAAAACAACAATTTATTCGAACACGATTCGTGCCAAAAGTGAGCAAAGGGTGCGCACGCTAATCGTTAATACAAGTAAGAGTGTTGAAGGGTTACTTTTTAGGGAAAGTTGAATGAAGCATTGACACATCGAGTGGCACATTCTAAGTAAATTATTTTGCTAAGCATTTGTGTGCTTACAAGGCCCAACCCAAACTGATTTGAGGACAAGATTGTGGGTCAATGTAAGTTCTCAGTTTATATGCTATTTCCGCGCAATCGGATTGTCTTCTGGCTATTGTTCTAATGTCTGCTGTGTTATTCTTAAGTACTATTTTATGTTTTCCTAATAAAAATATAGGTCAAAAGCTCAACTATTTATGTATTCCATTTTATAGCTCATCATGGTTTCAATTAGATATTCAGAAAGTTATGCACAATACACAAGGGTATAGGTAGCAGAGTCGCCAAAGGAAACAGAGTAATACACTGAGCAAAAATCCATGGAGAAATCAATTGTTTGCAGTTATAATTCCAAAATATGGATCTTAAGGTCCACTTTGTAGAATTTTTTTTCTCAGTGCGAAAATCAATTCCTAATCAAGCGTACGATTGTGCAAAAATTGCCGATGACGTTTAATTTCTTATTCTACTCCGAATATTTCGTGCCATTTGGTGGTGAGGGAGAATAAAGTTTATTATCTTTTTATGAAATAAAGACATATTAAACTAACCAATACATACGCATAATACACATAAATTAAATAAATGCTTATATGTATGTATGTCCACCCCGTAACAACAAAGAGGTGGCGGCCATAATGACAAGCCATCAAATCTTGATAAGCCGGCAGGGACACGCAACCATAGACAGGTGCACAGCCACAAGAGTCAACAAATAAAACAAATAAGCCGCCAGCTAGACGGCTAGCTACATATTTAGTAAGATAAGTAAGATAATTTTGAAAGGAAAGTCAATTGTAGGGGTTTGCTTTAGTTTTTCTGGTGAAAAATATACGCAACTGTGAGGGTTGCTATATGCGGTGGGTGGGCAGCAGTACAAAAAAAAAAAATTAAAATGGACATTGTACAATAAGTTAATTGAAGTGATTATGTGGCGCTGCATTTGATTTTAATCGCTATTTGGCATCATTATGTATTTATGTACCTGTACATATGTACATATGTATGTGGTTGCATTTTAATTAAAAAAAAAATGTATACTCACGTTTATGTGTTCGCTATCCACCATCTTAAGCAATGCAATCAGTGAGGCTTTGTCGACCGCCAGCCAGATGCCAGTGCCCAGCACGATTGTGCCAACGACCTGTGGTTTGATAAAAGGAAAACAAACAAATCAATTTGTAGAAAATATAATGCATTTGCATTGAAAATGTTTAGTAGTTGTGAGAGTATTATCACAAAAGTTATAAAATGCTTAGTATAAACACAAACACACAAACAAATGTAATAGCCATATATATTGAGAGAGTAGCGGGAGCGGGGGAGTATACATAAATTGCGAAACAAAATTTAATCCGCGTATTTTTGTAATTTTAGCACTTAAACGTGGAATAACAATGTCATTCATTTCTACAACTGATTGAAAACTGTGTATATGTAGGTACAAATTTGTTTATTAAACACAAATATGTATATATGTGGTATAGGCATACAAGTGTCCGTATGTATGTATATTAGGGTGTATTACTCTCCATTTGAAAAACAAAAGGTCGGTACTGTTTCTCTATCGGAAATATACAAATTATAGTTTTTAAAGACTTCCGGAAACAATTTTAAGATTTACATGAGCTGTTCGTATTTGAAAATACTTACAAAAATCGATTTTTTTATATAAATAAATGATCAGATGATAGAAGAGTTTAAACTTAAAAATTAATTAATTAATGCAATCAAAATAATGCAATTTTTTGAAAATTTCCGTGTAAATAACATGCAATTTCTTTTTAACCGACTTCCAAAAAAGGAGGAGGTTATCAGTTCGTCGGAATATATATTTTTTTTTTTTTTTTTTTTTGTTACCGCATAACTTTGGACCACGTCAACCGATTTCGATCGGTAGTGTCTCAGAGGTGGTCCCATACTAATCTGGTTAAGATCCGATCAGCGGATCATGAGATATATATATATATAAGTTTTTTTTATATGAGAGTTGAAGTCGGTTTTTTTTTGCTAAAAATTACTTGTTAATTAACAATATTATGACTATTGAATCCTTTGAGTTAAAAATTTCTAAAGCTTTAAATTTTCTAAAAAAAAGACCCTGATTGTCTATTAAATTCGAAAAAAGCAGAAATATGCAGTTTTGGGGTTTTATGATTGGAAATATTCATGCTAAATGAAAAAAATTACCCTAAAATGAATGTGTAGAAAATTTTTATATTGAACTAGATTTGTTAGCGCAGAGAGAGTTTTAATACATTTATTTATTTTGTATTGCATTGTTAAGCATTAATATTCTTCCTAGTTATTAATAAAATTCAGTTCTTTGTCCTTCGTCGAAGTTCGATTATAATTTTGTATCAACGCTTTACCTCGTTCTGCAAAATCATTATCATATTTAATACCCTTATAATCGTCTCTAAGATAATTCAGGATAATTTTTTAGAGAATTTAACGCCCGACAAGTTTACGCCCAGAAAGAGTTTTTATCTCAAAAGTTAAAATTTTTAATGAAAAATAAATAAATTTGTAAATGTTATTTACATGGAAAGTTTCAAATGCCCAACGACACCTTTTATATTGGATTAAAAATGTATCTAAATGGGAGCATTTTTTCGCTGTAAAAAAGTCATATTAAGGTCATAAATTCGTTAAGTTAGTTTTTTGGCTCATCCTAATATAAACGTAAATATGTATGTGGATATAGATGTAGCTAGACTATGTACTCATAGTAAATATGTAGTACTTGCGCATTTACGTTGTGGTTTGCTGAACTCGCCTTGGAGTGCAACAAATATTATTGTTTGTGGCCGCAATAGAAAGTCTAAACAAGTTTTCACTTTTATTTGTGTATTTGTTCGGATACCAAGCATTGCCCAAAGAAGAACGAAAAGCAAAGGATGTGTGCTATATTATTTTATATTCATACTCACAAAAAAGAGGAAGTTGAATAAGCATAGCAGGTATTTGGCCAGCCAAACGCCACAATCGGAACCCATTTTGACCGTTTATGTTTCTGATGACGTCGAAAAAGTTGTATTCTGGAATAAAAAAGTTTTGAGTTGTATTAATTTTATTTAAATCATAAAGTTATTTAAATAAGTCTTTATTTAAAGACATATTAAAAATCATTTGTAGTGTTTCCTGAAAAATAAGTACTTATATAACTAGAGTATTTAACCGTTTATAAACAACATGGTTTAAATAACTCTTCTTTTAGAGTCCCATATTCGAGTACCATTGTTAGAATGATATGAATCAAGATGACAAATGCCCACTCCCCATTTGTACCAGTGCAATAAAAATATAACTTTCTGGGAAATGGAATGCATACAAAATACATACAAAGCACATACGAAATTATAGTTTCAAGTTTATGCGAAGTATGCATAATCAGACCATAAAAAATATGTATTTCAACAGTACCGATTTGCAAGTGAACCCATTACATTATTATGCTTATATGTTAAGCACGCCCAATCAATTAACATTAGTCAAAATCCCAACATGGTGATAAAAATATGAAAGTCTAAAAACAAACGAAAAAAATGGGCCAACAAGCTAATATTTATGTACAGAAAACTAATAAATAAATGTACAAATATGTTACTAAAAGTAGGATATTATAAAATATCGGCAAATGTACGTATATTTGTATATACATATGTACATTAGGGTGGATAAGAGCGATTTATAATAGAAACTTAAAAATTGATTGTAAATTGTTGTTTCCACTGAAATTATAAAATTTATTGTATTAAAAAACCTGTGCCAAAATATTTCGGAAAAACAGCGAGATTTACGTGAGCTAGACCGATTTGAAAATACATACATAGGTCCCAAACTCCATTACTTTGATTCCGTTGATAAAATTCTTAAACATTTTTATGCAGACATTTTTAGCTTAAACTCTTCTATCATCGGAGGTGATTTTTTGGAAAACATATTTTTAAAAACTAGTTTTATTTATAAAAAAATCACGTAAATCTAAATATTTTTCCGAAATATTTTGGCGGACGTCTTAAAATATAATAAGTTGTATAATTCCGATGGAAACCCTTACCGATTTTTTTTTTTTTGTATGGAGTGTGTTGCACCCTAATATAGTATGTATGTACATACAACAATTTACAGTCCATTTTTAAATTTCCATTATTTATTGCTCAACGAACTTTTAACCAAAAACATGTCTGACTTGACTTTCGTTTTAATATTACACTTTCTAATTAGCAGCGGCGAATGGTAGTCAAATGATATGTTACTGGCTTGTGCCAATATTTTGAGCGCAGGCTACATTTTTAACAGCCAAATAACACATTTCAGTCACATATTCGCAAATGCCAACAGACAAACGAAAATACTATATAAATACATATGCACAATGAAAAGTACATAGAGCAAATTGAAACTAAGCTAGGGCTGCCAGAATCCTGAACCCATCGACTAGGATATAGGAAGATACTAGTGAATACGGTGCCAATATCTTCCTAATAAACACTTTTTCTTTGGTTCTGGCGTTGCATTATTTTGAAGTAATTTCTGATATTAAAAGCAATATAGTATTGTCATTTTTTCACAAAACCATTTTTTAACAAAAACCATATGCGTAAGCCTAAATTTCAAACTTTTGAAAATTACAAAAATTCACTTAACTTTTTATTTAACATTTTACAACCACTACAATTTTTCATTACGAAGTTAGTGAGAGTTTCAAGTGGCGAATTCTTGCGTGGATGATTTTTTTCCGGTGATATTATTTTTTTCTTCCTTACAAAAGAAATATTCATTCGAACATAGAGTAACTTACATGAGTTTTCACGTGATTTTTTAATTTTCAAAACGTTTTTCAAGTAAAATTTTTTTGGTATTTTTGTATAAAAATTTTTACAAAGCTTTAGACAAAACAATATGGGTATTCATGGACGCGTAAATGCCTCGTAACTGCGTAAACCTTGTAAATAATTCGATTTTTCATACAAAATTAAGTAAGTTTACGAGGTTTACATGGTTATGAGGCATTTACGCGCTTTGATGAATTGCCCTAATATGAATCAGAATTTCAAATTTTATACAAAATTTCTAGCTTTCATTCCGAAACTTTACAACGTTTTTGTGTATATCGTTTTATAGTCCCTACAATTTTAATCTCATAAAGAGCAATTTTCAAGCGGCTAAAAAATCGCGTTGATTTTTAATAACTTTTTTGGTGACTACTTTTTCGGTTTATTTAATAGAACGAGTGCAATTAACAAAAAGTGGCGTTGATTTTTTTTTAAATTTTTCTTGCGAACGGTCTCCCACTTTTTATTTCAAAGGAAACGCAGGGTTATATGGAAGAAGGTGCGAAGATTCTCCATCAAATAAAAAAAATATTATAAATAATCGCGATTTTTTAGGCTCTTGAACTTCATGATACTAAAATTACATGGGCTATAAAACTGTATACACAAAAAGGTTCAAAGATTCAGATTAAAAAGCACGAAATTTTGATGAAAATTTTATGAATTTTCCTAAACTTTGTATAACGTTTAAAACTCTGATTTATGTGGTTTTGGCTTGTACAATATTTCTATAGAAAATAAATATGGCTTGAAAAACGTTGTGAATATTTAAAAAGAAATCAACATGTGAACATTTGTGTATTTTGTGTGGAAAAAAATGTGTGAACACCGCCAACAAAAAAAAATCATCAAAAATCAACGCGAATTCTTAGCCACGAATCTGCCAAAAATTAATTGGGCATCTGCATTGACGTTCATTAAAAATCAGGATAATTTAAGTGTGGACCAGGACACCAGGACCATTTTATAAAACCAGAACAAATCATGGAAAACCAGGACGTCTGGCAGCCCTAAACTAAGCACAAGTTGCAACATACATACATAGTGTCACATGCACTTTTGTGTATGTGAGTATGTTATATGTAGGTATGTATGTTGTCAGTAGGTATAAATATGCATAATGGCTTTGTTCTTGTTTACACTGTGGTAAGCTAAACAAACAAATATGTACCATGCAACTATAATAACAGTAAGCCGCAGTCAGACAAATATTAAAAAATTAAAAGTAAAACTACGCAGACACAATAATCACAGCAGATGTAACTGTACATATACATACATACTTACATATGTAGATACTCATCTCTGCAGAAAATCATAAAAATTAATTGTTGCTATCGTTCTTTGGCTGAGGAAGTATGTGTGTGTGTGTGTGTGTGTGTGCGTGTGAAAATTGCAGTTGTCATCGGCCATCGCAATGCATTGCTGTGAATAATGTGACAAGTCATACGCGGCCCAAAAGTATCACAATCGCAACTAACATATTCACGTACGTAAATATGCACAAATAGATGCGCTGCCTGCATAATTCCTCTGAAGACCGCAAATCGTTTGTGCATTTTCCACTGTTGCACCTTACCGTATATTACGGTTAAGCCACGACTAAATCGGTCTGAGAAAAGCCCTCGAGCCTTATGCTGACACGCTAAAAATATATGAGTACATTAGGCTGGTCCTTAAATAAAGGAAGTAAATTTTTATATCAGATTTCCTAAGCCTCAACCCCTACGTCGATGTTACTATAGTCGAAGATATCACATATAGATTTTCCATTCCTCTATTCTATATCTATAGATTTTCAGATTCCTCTATAGAGACTAAAAAAATTAAAATTGGTAGTATCGATTTTGGGAATTAGATGAGAAAAAAATTAGTTTTAATTTTTCGAATTTCCATTGAGGAATCTGCGACACCTGTGATCGATATCTGTGATCGTGGTATTACCGATTGAAGGGTGAGACTGAAAAAAAATCCTTCATTTGATTTTAAAGACCACCCTAGTCTACATACACACATATGAAACGCAACGGAAAATAGTTGCAGGCACCATTTTTGTAAAACATGTATGGAAGTAGAGTTTTTGATGTAAACATTTTCCACTTACAAAAACAAAAACCAAATGTAGCAAGTTGCGAAATGTATTCATTGGAGATATATTTGATTAAATGCACTCTTAGATAAGGTGGACGGTAATTCCTTTAAATTATGGATCCGAGTCGATAATTTTACTCCAGTCTATTTTTAGTGTTATTTATTTAAATCGTTAGTTCTAAATAATTAAGGGAAAGAAAGGAACTTTATCCATTATGAAAAATATATTTTTGTGTTGTTTATTCATGGTCAAAAACCTGTACCACTTTTCCCCGCTTATTATAAGATCATTGGGGAATTCCAAGAACTACTTCGCGGACATAACCCTTGCGTTAGGTTATTTAAGACGGCCTTGGAAGTATGCCTTCCGTCGACCGCCAAACCATAATATTAGCAGATAAATCGTGAACGTGAAATGTTGGTGAGAATGTTGGACCAAAATGTTTTAATAAAAACAGTTTAAAACCAACCAAGTTTGATGGATAATCTGAAATCATACCTTTATCCTAATTGAAAGTCTGTTCAGACAGGCCGTTAATCGAGCAATTAGCCAAGCTTTCTTGATTAAGGCGCTAATTGAGCTCGATTTACCACAAAAAATTTAAATCTTAATTGGTCGATTAGTGCTTCATTGAATGCCAATCGAATGCATGTTTTCATGAAACCCTGCAGGGTATGTTTAATTTTGACTTTTAGGTATGTTTATTGAACAAATAGTAATTAGCTGTTTGTTTCTGGTCTTTGTTTTTGCAGCTGATATACCATCAGGGACGTAAAATTGAATTTTCAAACTGTACCTAGTGCGCGGAAAAACTTTACCTAAAAGTAGATAAATGTACCTAAAACCTAGCTATAAGAAAAAATTATTCGAGCAGTTCAAGACTTTTCTCCGAGTTCTTCGATCTAGCGTTTTAAAAATAAATATCTTATATATACATATAATACGCGAAGCGACTTTTTGTCCGGGACAAAAGATCTGTAACGTTCGCCCGATTTTCAAAAACGAGATGTGAAATTAAAGCGCTTGATCTGTAGATGTGCAAACTCAAATTATTTAATAATCAATGCTATCATGTCCGCACTGTTCGTTCGATCTTCCGGAATGAGGCGTGAAATTAAAATGCTTGGACTGTGCAAAAGGGTTTTGCTTCTTTGAAAAGAGTTACCACCTTTTAAAAAATTATATTCATATTATTGAAAAAAAAAATAAATCAATTATTACAAAATAACTATCAATTGAAATGGGTTTGAAAAGCTTTGTTCCTTAGCTGAACTATAGGAGAGTTGCCATCTGTTTAAAAAGTCATATAGGTAAGAGAATTATATATCATCATATGGGTGCCAAACAAAAGGGGTTTCCGAAAGCAATATTTTGAAAATATTTTGAAGAGGGTTGCCACCCGCTGGAAATATCGAATTCAGTTAACTTATACAAAAGTTATATGAAATATCAAAATATGGATGTCAAACGAAAGAGTGTTAAGAAATCTTTAGTTTGAACACTAAGAATATTTTTGAGGTGTTGGAAGAGGGTTGCCATCTGCTTCAAAGGTTAAAATCAAATTATTTAATAAGTTAAATGAATTATTAAAATATGGGTATCAGTCGAAGGGGAGTTTGAAGAATCTTCATTTCTCAACTATATTTAGCGGGGTTGCCACATGTTTAAAAAATCAAATTCAATTTAATTCATCAGTTAGTTAAAGTATCTGTCGCAATTTCAGACGAAGGAGAGTTAATAAGGGCTTAGCTTGAAAATTCTTGGGGTTGCCACCTGCTGGAAATGTAGCATGAATTATAAAAGACCTTAGCCTGTAGAATTGCGTATAAAGTGTTATTTTTTTAATTAGGAACTTTTTAACGGTATAGGGTGATTAGAGATTTGATGAAATTGAAAACCTGCTCTATGCGAGACCTATCTTCACTCAGAAGCGACTGCACGGTGTTAGATGTAATATGGTTCTCGGATTTTTTTTTATCATTTGTACGTCCCTTCGCAAATGAGGGAGGCTACTGGACAAGTTCCCCACACCAGAAAATGCGTTGAAATGTGAATAAAAATAAGAACAGATTTCCTGAAAAGTTATTAGAATACGTTCCAAATGTACCTACAATGATGTGTTTTTACCGAATATACTTTTAAACTAAATAAATGTACAATTGTGTCTACTTTTCCATCACTGTAGCCAATCGAGCAGCTGACTGTGTGTGAACACCAGAAAGCGGTACCTTAATTAAAAAGTTAATTGACTCAATTAAATTTCTGTCTGAACTTAATATAAGTTAGGTCAGGTTAGGTAAGCTTGAGAGATCCACACAATCTCACATATGCAATTAGTTGATACTTAGCGCTTCCGCGACAGTAGAGGCCTTCGGTTAAACCAGTTTTAATATCCAGGTTTTCATTTCCCTTCAGTCAGCCAAGACTGATAAGTCGCGTTCTTCTGAAATTAATTTGCTAGAAGTTAGTTGGTGGTTTTTTTTTTCGCTGTAAGAGCTATCCCCTTCGATGTCTTTGTCATGTCTAATTCTGTTCTTAAATATCCTAGTTAACCTAAATTAATTCTTGATTGCATTATATTTATTGCAACAAAACCTAATTTAATTCTTCATTTCCTATAAGTAGAACACACCTTCAAGCGTCCAATATGTAGTTAGTAGCTGGTACACCCATCCAAGAGCGAACCTTAGTTATTATTATTAATTTTTTTTAAATGGAGACCTCCCCTCGATAGGCCATGGCAAATATCCGAGTGTATTTGTGCGATGAAAAAGCTTCTCCTAATACCATTTGCTATTCGGTGGTGGATATAAAATTGTATTTAGATCTTTCTATTAGTAAGCTCAGCTTGAATTGGAGCAGGGCTCAGCCAGCTAAAATGTGAGCGCGGAATAAATATTTCGTATGTGGCCAATTTTAAATGACAAATCTAAAAAAATGCTATCGATTTTAATTCATCTCTAGCTTGTATAGTTTCGAAAAATATCGAAGTAGATGACTGTTTGCTGGATTCTTCTTAATAGATTTGCATATCGCATAGAACAGACGCATGCGTATTTCCTGTTGTCTTCTCCAAAAGCGAAAATAAGTTCCGGTGCTGCCTAAGCAACGGGCCATATGGCGGAAGGTAAAGTTAACGGCAATTTAAGAATATATTAACAGTACCAAACTAGTAGTTCTAGCGGTTACTTGAGAAAATTAGAAATATGCAAAAGGGCCTGGGAATGTTGCGTGTTGGCAAAACCTAAAGCAATGTGTTAAAATGTATGCAGCTACTACCTGAGCACACGTATGTATGTATGTATGCCAACACAAAAGTTTATTAACTTTACATACATACTTACATACATATGGACATGTGGCATAATGAATTTGCCACACGCCTCAATGGTTCCCGGCTGATGTAGCATGGCTTGTATTAGTACCGTTGAGCATAATAAAAACAAAAACACATACATATGTACAACCAAACCGATCCGGAAGAGAAGACCATACATAGAATGTTAGCGGACCTGCACTTGTTTTTGATTACAATACAACCAGCCGATAAGCTGACAGTCCATATAAAGTGTTTTGCACAGTTGCTGCCAACTTTATTATTGCCTGCATTGCAAAATCAACTACAAAGCAAATGTATGTAGTTCACTCGTTGGCAAATGCTTAAAAAAAATGGCTTCGCGTATTTGGCTTCAATAGTTACAGCTATTCGTACGGCTAATTCTTTTCCACTGAAACTGTGTACGCTTAAACGTACATACATACACACTTGCATATAAACAAATATATGTACATATGTACATACATTAGGGTGGTCCAAAATAAATAAAGTCGGAATTTTAATGCTCCCACCCCCTAGGATTATTCTATATCGAGAAATATACCCCTATTTTTTATTTTGAGATCAAAAAATTATTTAGAGGTCGCTCAAAGCGCTCAAAGTTTTCCATGTATTTTATATGGGAAAGACAACTTTTCGTAGAAATGGTATAGAATTCTTTAAAATCAATATTTTACAATCGGAAAACTCTGGTACTCTTCAGGAGACTTCCAGTAACAATATCCAACTGTTTATTTAACCATTTCTTAATACTAAAGATTTTTTATTTATCCCCTCGTTGCATTACTGGGGGGTTTGGGGACATTTAAAATATAGTTATTATGAAAAATGGTTAAATAAGTAATTGGGCATTATTATTGGGAATATCCTGAAGAGTACCAGATTTTTCCGATCGAAAAATTTTGATTTTAACTAATTCTATACCATTTCTACGAAAAGTGTTTTTCCCCACATAAAATACATGTAAAACTTTGAGCGCTTTGAGCGGTCTCTAAATATTTTTTGATTTAAAAAAAATAGGGGTATATTTTTTTCAGTATAAATAGAACAATCCTAGGGGTGAGAGCATAAAAATTGCGACTTTACCTTTTGACATGCAGTTTTGGACCACCCTAATATACATACATGCCGACAACTTTTTGCAATTAGATATCATTCATGCGTTCATTGCCAATTTGATTGAAAAATGTAGCAGAGCCTATGCAACTGTTGCTGCTGCTCTTAGCGGCATTTGTTCAATGATTGGCGATCAGACATATTGTTACCACAGTTAAGTTGGTTTCCTATTTTGTTGGCAATTATTTAACTATTGTTACATTCATTGTGTATAAACATGCCTAATCTAAGGTAATTTTTAATTTTAATTGATTGTTCCCTACTTCCTTAAATACATATTTATGTATACATAAAATACTTCAATATATATAAACAGCAAACATTTTGTTTTTAATACATATACAATGCAATACATTTGTATTTAAGCACATTTAAAAATCTTTATCTTAATTTTTGGAACTTTTTGCATAGTAACAAAGTATGCGGTTGCAATGGGCTAAAGTGGTTACAGCTGTTCAACAATGCTCAATTCCAAATAAAATCCCCCCGTTGGAGGATCAACTGAAGTCTGCAGCGTCTGCCCTCCAGAAGATGTGAGTGTAAAAGACGTTGCTGCTGTCAACAACGCCAAATCATCCGACGCGTTAGACCCAGATGGAATCTCCATACAGATGCTGTGAAAGCTGGGACCTGCGGGAGTTGAGTACGTCACATTCGCGTTCAACTTCCCACTGCCCACGCTGATCATCCTCAAGGTCTGGAAAATGGGTAAGATAATTCCTCTTCTTAAGCCAGGAAAGATGGCGGACGCAGGAAACTTATGCTGACTCATCTCCGTCCTATCCGCAGTGGCAAACACTACTCTCCCCAGCCTGACGAAGCATCTCAAGCCAGCCGAACACCAGCATGGATTCCGTAAAATGCACAGCATGACCACAACATTAAACCTCATTGCCACTCTGATTAACGAGGGCCGGAACCAACGACAACCTTGCGATAGGACGGTCCTAGTCGCGGTTGACCTGTTGAACGCATTAGACTCGTTGAACCATGCGACTCTTTGTTAAGACGTTCTGGACTCGTCGCTTCCAGATCGGACGAAGCGGTGCATAATCAGCTATCTGTGTGGATGCCAATCATCGTAGAATTCCTAAGCCTCGCAAAATTAAACAAGGGTTCCCCCAAGGCGGAGTACTCTCCCTGACACTGCTTAACCTCTACCTGACAAAAACTCCCTACGCCGCTAAATGCAGTTAACTTGGTGAGCTACGCGGATGAGTGCACGATAGTGGCAACGGGCCCAAAACATCGACAGCCTCACCGATCTTTCAAACTTCATTACAGCCAGGAGCCTCAACATCTTTGCCGCGTAACACATCGCTACACTTTACCGCCAGGAATAAGGTCATCAGGCGGAATGCATCTTGGGAGTCACGTTCGACAGCTTTTTCTCCTTCTCAGCGCACACCTCAACCACCTATGAAAAATTGCGACCCATTAACAAACTCCCCAATTCAATAGCCGGCAGCACAAGGCGAGCCGACAAAGAGACTCAGCTTACAACTTAAAAAGTGATCGGCCAGTCGGTAGCCGCCTACGCAGCGCGATCAATGGAAAAATCACACCAAACATTGAGAGAAAAGAGAATATTTACACCTATGCTATTTTTAAGTTTAACCTTTGTTTTCTGAGAGTGGAAAACAAGAAACATAAACTAACCAAAATTTAATCACATTTAATGACTGGGCCCACATTTTTTGTGTTTGTACACGTTATAGTGATCCAATCTTTCCCGTATATTGTATTTAGGGTTTATTATAAAAGAGTGAGTGCAAACTATATTTCATCGAAATCGGATAAAATTTAAGGGCGGGCGCGGCAATTAACCCATTTTTACCAAATGATGAACGCCCCATCTTTGCTGCCGATTCAAAAACGCCCTATCTCAGTACATTTTCAATATATTTTCAGCTGAGTTAGGGCGATTTGGAACCGAATTCTGAGATAGGGTGCTTTTCATTAAAATACTGAAATAGGGCGTTCTTGAAAGTTTTCTTGAGATAGGGCGTCTTCGAACTGGCTGTCGAGATAGGTCGACATTCCACTTAGAAATCGATATACTATGGTGGTGATGTCAGCTTTTGCTCTCAGGTCGGGTTCAACCAGCAAAGACACCTTCCCCGACATGGTCGATTTTTCACTCAGCCATCGATATGTAGTATAACGGTAACCACACTTGTACTTGGTACTTTGGTGCTGTTTCCGATTTTTTTTTTTGAGATTATGTCATAAAATTAATTAACTTGGCGTAGAGGTAAGCTTCAGTGACTAAAATTAGGATTGCGGTTTTTCCCACGAACCCTTATTAGTAAGAGTGCGATATCGTTTCATAAATATCTAATGCATTAATGGCGTGGTGACGGTTTCGAAATTATAAGATTTCTCGTTTTTTCTTTAAGGTAGCAATCAATCAAAACTTGAAATGCAATTCCTGCCAAAGTATATTTTTTGAGTTAGGGCGGTCTTCTAGTAAATGTACCATATAATTTATGAGAAAAAAGTCTTGACTTCTATATATATATCTATAGCATTTTCAGTTGAAATGAAACTTTTTACAAATTAAATTAAACCTTTTTCAAACAAAGCGCAACCTTTTTCGGGTCAAGCGAAACTTATTTCAAATTAAACCTTTTTTCAGATTAAGCGAAACCTTTTTCAAATGAAATGAAACTTCCTTTTAAGAATGTTTCATTTAATTTGCAAAAAGTTTCATTTAATCTGAATAAAGTTTCATTGAATCTGAAAAAGGTTTCATTTAATTTGAAAATGGTTTTTCTTTATCTGAAAAGGGTTTCATTTAATTTGAAAAATTCATTAAGTCATCATATTATCGACGTATAACGTTTAAAATCGGGGAAAATACCCCTGCTTATCATGCAAAGGTAGTTGAGAAAAAGTTTAAACGAATATATTTGATACCTGCGCCGGGTATACACATAAAATTCGGTTTCGACAGAATTTATATTTATTTACTTGTTTTTGGTTATATTTTACATTTCTGCTTTTCTTACTGCACTTATAAAAATTAAACTTTTTAAGGTTGAAAAATACGCAAAAATTTAACAGTTTTTGAGTAAAAAAACTTATAAAATGGTACCTTTTTGTTAAAAGTTTGGTTCTAATAAATTTTGTAAAGTGGCAACCGTGTTTATAGTTAAAAACACTTTTTTATTAGTAATCAAAGAATTTTGTAACACGCAAATAGAAACCAGGTTTGTATATACATACATATGTACATATCTAAAATTATATCTAGCTGTAAGCGTAATTGCAAATCATGTATGATTTCATAAAATTATGAAAAAAATATCGTACTTTCACATGTCTATCAAATATCCTCCCACAATTATTTATATTACTCACGTCAATCAATATCTGACATCCACTCACTTTCATTTCTAGGCGATAACAGAAAATATAAAAATGAAAACAATTAAAAATTAAATTCAAGTACATACATACATACGTATGCAGTGGCGGACTTGAATATTTGTCACCCCTAGGCAATTCAGAATTTGCCGCCCTTTTTCCGATAAGAATAATATTTTGAAGTAAATGTACCAGTTTTGGAACGATTAGCTGTAAATAGTATTATTCAAATTATTGTTATTACAATTTAATATGAAAAAGTGCTATTTGCCTTGAGTAAACGTTAACTTTTAAAGAAAGCTATCATCAACAAACTTTTTCACGCGATAAGTTATAATCTAAAAATACTAAATTAGTGTTTTTAAATATTATCAATTAAATTTTAATAATATCAGTGCAGATAACTTGAAAAAAAAAATAAAATTTTTTTCAACTCAAATTTTGCCGCCCTAGGCACCTGCCCTTACGGTAAATCCGCCACTGTACATATGTATATATTGTTAGCTTAATATAAAATGGCCATATCTAACATTTTTATTTCTGTGGCGTAATAAAAGAACTCAATACAATGTGAGCTCTTTAGCTGCGAATTTTTTAGCCTTTGTGGGGATTGCCATAAAGTGAAAACTACAGTAGTTGCTTTTATATTCTGTGAGTTTTTTAACAATAATCACCAGGCTTTGTGCGAATAAGTATTTTGAAAGCAAATGAGATATCACCTTTTCATATTAAAGCATCTATATACTCTTACATATGTACATTAGACTGCATCACTCCCCATACAAAAAAAAAATCGGTACTATTTTTCCATTGGAATTTAAAATCTATTATATTTTAAAACGTCCACCAAAATATTTCGGAAAAATATTAGGATTTAAGTGAGCTGGACCGATTTGAAAATACCTCCAAAAATGGAGTTTTTTATGAATACACATTGTTTCTTAAAGATTTTTTTTTGAAAAAATCCACTCAAATGACAAAACGGTTTAAGCTTAAAAAATTTCCATAAATATAATTAAAAAACTTAAAAAAAAATTTGAACGGAATCATAATGATGAGATTTTTGATGCTGTTTTTTTTTTAACTTTTTTCAAAGATTGGTATAAGAAAAACTTGAATAACTGAACCTTAACTCTTCCGTTTTAGACTTAAGAGGTGTCATTGGAAAGGTATTTTCTCACCCTTTTTATTTCTTTGCTAATAAACTCATTCAAAGGATGAAAAAGACGAACGTCATTCAAAGTTGAATAAGATGTTTTAGTGTTTGAAAAAAAAAATTGGGATACATATGGCTTCTTTTTCAGAAATCAGAATAGTTTTGGCCCAGTTATTCAAGTTTTTCGAAAATCAATCTTTGAAAAAAACCGCATCAAAAATCTCATTCTTACGATTCCGTTGAAAATATTTTTAAATATTTTTATGCAGATTTTTTATGCTTAATCTGTTTTGCCATCTGAAGGGACTTTTTTCAAAAAGTTCTTTAAGAAACTATTTTTATTCATAAAAAAAAACTCCATTTTGGAGGTATTTTCAAATTGGTCTAGCTCACTTAAATCTTAAAATTTTTCCGAAATATTTTGGTGGACGTCTTAAGATATAATAGATTTTGTAATCCCGGTGGAAAAACCGCAACATTTTTTGGTGATGCAGTCTAATGTACATACATACATACATACATATTTCGTATGAGTAAAGAAACAAATGAACTCAATTTCTCACAGAAGTTCTATTTCCAGCTTAGCCGTATAAATACTGGATGATAGCAATAAATGAGTTTTGAAGCTAGACCAATTAAAAATGCGTAGTTTTTTTTTTTTAATATCGAACTATCTATTTTAATTCTAACCGTTTCTACTCAGTGAAACGCTAATTTGCTGAGTCACATGAAATGTGATAAATTCCACGGAAAAAAAAAACTTCTCAGTACAAATCTAATCTAAGGTGACGAATTTATAATTAGTTCGCAATTGACACTTCATTGGATATCGTAATGTTAAATTCGCAAGCTGCTAGCATGCAAAAGAGAATTAAAGCACACCAGTTTGGCACTGCTGCTTTTCCCCACAGGGATACTTCTGTATGTATGCGTTGATAAAATATTGTGTCTGATTAAATGAGAAAACTTAAATGCAAACTAAAATAATCAACAATAGATATATGTAAGTACATACGAATAAACTACATTAATTATCGATTTTAACTTTGTATTGTATTTGTAATTTAAATTTTGTGGTTATTTAGTTTTTTGCTCTACTTCTCCACACTTTATTATTGTATTTATAGTATACACTCGTGTTACATATTTGTTTTCATTTTCTTAATCACTTTTGCGAAAGCAAAAGTATATACGTAACAACAGTATGTGTGTACATACATACTCACATACATACATGCATATGAGTATATATCCATATTTTGTGGGTTGTTCTCACTTTATTAATTATGCTACTTTTACATGCATATGTTTTTACATAGAGTTTTCCAGTTTTGTTTGGGATTTTCAAGATTTTCATTGTTTTAAATAATTTAGGTCAACTCTGAATAATATAAATGCCAATCGCAATGTTCATGATGCGAATGGTGATGACTGTGCTGGGTATCTGGGCATACGTATCTACATAGTAAATCCCAACAAACCCACGTTCATACATACATATAGTCATTTACTCATGGATGTGCATGGCTACCCTGTGGGGAAACGCGCTAGCGCCGCGATGTCCTACGAAGTGTCAACTGCGCCCCGCTGCATTCCAGTTCTAATATCGACAGGCAGAAAAGTTGCACGATTTTTTTTAAACAGCGTCCTATGGGGTTTCAAATGGTCGCGATTTTAAATTATTTTCAAAGATGTGTGTTTGTGTAAGAAATGTAATTCAATGGAGCATTTGAAGCACCTTTCCATATCTGTGGCTCTAGCTGAGTGTACAGAGGTGCTTGCTGTTACTGCTTGGCTTCCACAATGCACCAGGCTCGAATGCCGTCAGACGCAAGATGTTAAAATGTTAATAAAAATTCTTGTTTTGTGTTTCTAAACCACGAAAAAGCATCTGTGAAGTGCAGAATGGATACGTATTCAACTGAAAAAAA
>NW_023458565.1:3999233-4015222 GCF_013731165.1 Rhagoletis pomonella | reverse complement strand
GTTGTGTGCGCTGGTTCCTTTTTGGCCAACACAAAAAGCCCATATTCGTATTAACAATGCTCAAGCATTTTATTGTGTTGTATAACTTTTTATTTTGTGATTTATTTTGTTGCTTCAAGTTTGCTAACAGCAGTCAAACAAACAAAAACTAAAAACAAAAAAAAACAAAATAGCGACAAACAATCGCATTTAACTATGCTGCTTTGCTCTGGTTATAAAATTACTGACTAACTTACTAAATAAAATGTGCATGTCGGCGGTATGCATTCATACATACGAGTACATACATACATACATACATAGTTGTAGCTTTATACTGATGTCTATTTTTTAAGTAAGTAGTTCATAGTCGAGAAAATGTGGTTTTATTTGTTTTACTTACTTTTTTTCTTTAAAATTTTATTCTTTAACTACTTTTCTCATTTGTGTTTTTGTCATTTTATATTTTTTGTTATTTTATATGTAGGTCAGTGTCGATTGTCATGGAATAAAGTAAATGACTTAAGAAGAGGAAGAGCAAATATATGCTTGGCAAAACATGCTGATGAATGCAAAAGTCTTTTTTGCTAAATTTTCTTTTTTCCATGCTTGTTCTAAAGAATTTTCCAACTTTTGCTTATGACTTTAATTTGTAGGCGAGGCTCTCGCTGTATGACTTACGCATTGTGAAGAATACTCATCGCAGTAACTCGAATCTGCTGTTAGTCATCGCTTTTCAGAAATAGTCATTTCGGTTCCTATGTTTAGAGATATTTTTCTAGGTATAAATTAGCGGATCGGCAGAAATGTATTTCAAAAGTTAAACGCCATATTAAAAATTTCAACTTCATTACTTATAGCGGTTTTTACAGTTTTGAAGTTCATTCATTTCGCGGTTATTGACATATTGACTTATTCGGCATTGACACATTCGGTGATTGACATATCGCCAGAAGTTATGTTATATTCATTTAATGATAGGATAGTCTAGCTGTCTCTATGCCAGGCAAATATAGTTCGAGCCTTAGACAAAATTATGAGAGGTATTGAATGAATAGGCTGTCAGTGCTGATAGCAAAGGAAAGGCAAGCTTGGGAATCCAATGCGGTGACGTGTTCCAGCCACCTTCTTGATATCCACGATTTGTTTTTTCATTATTCGGCAGATGAGAACTGTTCTTACATTCATTGAGCAACTTAAAATTATGGGAGTGAAAACCATCTATATACTTCCACGTTTTCACATATCCCGGATTTAAACATTCATACAAGAACTGCCTAATAGTTTGATACAAAAAACGATATGGCAATGTCAATAATAGGTTTTGTTAAAATATTTAAAATTGTGCTCGGTAGTTAATACAATTGATTCAGAAAGTGATTTTATGAATGTTGAAGAACACAATCATTTAACTATGGACTATGAAATATTATCAGTTTAAAAAAGTTATGACAGTAATAGGCCGGAGAATTACTAATGCACTGTTGTTATGAAGAAAACCAAACAATAAAAAGTACTTTTCTCGATTTTGACGTATTTTAAGTGAAAATACAAAACATTCAGATTTTTATTGAACATGTATCTACCATTTATTAAGAATGACAAAGCTAATGAAGCTGGAAGTAGGCCAAACTAGATACATACAAGTATTAAAAAGTTGTCAAATACTAAAAGCCAAATCAGTTAACTTTTTCAATTTGTGTTCGCAAAATTTTGCGCTACCAAATATGCCATTATAGTATGAACATAACGTAGACACAATAAAAATAAAATTGCATTATTTATGTCCACTAAATTTTGAAGTTGAAGCTATAATGCGGCTCAACGCATAAGTGAATTAGTAAATACGAATGCATATGTATATGACACAATTAGAAATGCATACGGGTATACGCAGTATGTAGATACAAATGTATGTATGTATACACATAAATGCAGAGGCGCTTTGAAGCTACACAGGTATACCACCTCTAGCTACACTTATTTATATAGAAAGAGGCTTGCTGGAGCGCCCTGACACTGCCGAACCTAAGCTGCTTGAAAAGTGGGGACTTAAATATTTCATAAATAATCCCATAGTAAAACTTACAGACTCAATGTTACCGAAGCTGACCTTTATAAAAAGCCCTTCAAGGTAATAATACCTGGGGATAACTGTAAAACGATACTCGCCATGTTCAACGAGGGAACTAAATTTTGGTATGCTGATGGTTCCAAACATGGGGACGGAAACACAGGGACTATGGACCTAAATTTCAGAAAAGCGTCTACATGGGCATATACTGCAATATATTACAGGCGGAAATTTTTGCAATTGAAGTCTGTGTACACGAATGTCTTCAAAGGAAGTAGAAAATTGCAAAAAGGTACCGTAGGAGCCAACAAAGGAGTAACCTCGTGAAGAGTTCAGGGCCGTGAGGTTTTCGATGGCAACGAAAGAGTTGACACTCTAGCGAAATGCGGTGGCCAACGGAGCCCGGTCGGCAACCAGGCTTTCTTTGTTTCTTCCAGAGAATACACAGCAGAGTTCCCTCAATGGATGAACTTCCAAGATCACAAAAAAAAAAACAAAAGGAAGTCCTTCTCTTGGAATCTCTGAGCGGCTGCAAAGTCTTAGCAGAGAAGGTTTAAGAAATCTCACGGGATACCTGATAGAATACTTTAGACAGAGGTATCATCTACAGAAAATGAGACTCTCTGAGGAGACGAACTGCAGGTTTTGTGGGCTAGAGTAGAAAATCTCGGAGCATATATTATGCGATTGCCAGTGTATAACTCGACTTATACATCTTGGAGAGCGACTATCATCTCCATCCAGAATTTGGAAAATGACACCCCGCAAAGTGCTTAATTTTGTTTAATAGCCTAACTAGATAAGGATTAGCACAATAGATCTAGGTTGCAGCGCTATATACCTTAATAATAATAATAACTTCATCCTTTGGATCGTTATAGTTCTCGGTGACCAAACTGTTGGTGGAGAAGATGTCTTAATGCCTTGTAGTGGTAGTGGGATGGAGTCAAAAACAGTGTCGTAGACCTTTGACGAGTTTAGCGTTATTATATTGAGCAGTTATCTCGCAGCGGGTGGTTTTGGTTAAGACCGTTGATTGCTGTGCCTTGTTGAGGTATTCTACACTTGAAGGACCCAAGTGGTTTAGCATCAACACGCAACAGAACCAGTGGCCTAAGGAATTTTGTTTTCCCGATAGCCACTTGTACCGCATTGTTGGACAAAGTAAGAGGTGCATTAGCTTTTGCGATGTTGTGAAGCCTCCTAATCTCTCGATGTTTTACGTTATGTGTGACCAAAGGATGCAGTATGAACTGTCATTTAAACGATAAACTTCGAGCCCCTAGTAAAAATTTAAATTAACATACCTGTCCTATTGTATGTATATGGGATAGCATAATATACTCCTGTGACATACTCTTAAATTTTTAAACAAAAAATTGCATTAAAAGCTTGTATTTTAATTCAATTAAGCGACTTTCAACCTGCTATTAAATAAAAAACGAAAATGAGCACAAATATGCAAATCGAGCGCAAAATGAGCTGCATCACAAAAAAATCTCTCATGCGAGACAATTAAAAAAAATGTAACATTTTTGTTTGTATGTGCATAAAATCATAATAAAAAACTATGCATATTCAATTATCTCTGATAAATTTTAAAATCTGTTGTGCATAAGAAAAAGAGCGTAAATTGAGTTAAGCTTTATGCAAAAGACACCAAGTTGATTTAGCACAAAATTATTTTGCGCACCGCTTTATATTGCGAGGGAATTTCAACTTTCGGCATCAAAAAATTTAGATCACAAAATTTTTAACTTTACAGATTATTTTCTATGAAATTATAAAGTCAGACTCAAGCAGTTTTTACTTTTTAGCATTGAAATTAAATATGCAATGCCTCTAATTGAGCAACTTTAATCGATCGACTGAGTGGTTGATCAAATTAAAAATTCGAATAAGACATTCAGTCGCTGTCTACATATTTACGCATTGTTATAGCCTATTTAAATAAAAAATATACATATTTTCGAGCGCATTTGCAACAAAATGTGTATGTATTTATGAAGTTACTTATAGAATTAATCGAATTAATAGCAATAACCTTTTTTGCAATATCTTATTTAGTCGACCATATCAAAGAAGCTATTCAAGCTTAACAGAATAACTACTGGTCATTTGCAGTGTTGTAAATCTCAGTTGTGTAAAATTAATTATTAAATTAATGTGCATATGGATTGTGTTGTTGTCAGCATGCTTCAATGAAGAGCAAAAAAAATCGCAAATTGAACTTTAAATCTCGCAAGCAGTGATTACACACACACACGTACATACATAATAGACATTCCCAGCAGGAAACGGGGTTAGTTTATAGCCAACTTTTAACTACCCAGCAGTCAACTATTTGCTACTTAAATATTTCTTTCGGCCGTAGCTAACTACTTTTGGACATAATATATCAATAAAGATTTTTCGTTTTTAATTTTTTACATTTTTGTGTATTTACTTTATTTAACATTACATATTAGCTTATTTGTTTACATGCCCTTTTGTAGGTGGTCCCTTTTTTAATTCCATCAGACGTAACATCAAATGATAATATAAAGTTTCGATATTTATTTTATTTGTCGAAATCCAGCAAAAAAGCTAACTATAAGTCAGTTACTTTTGATCAATTCATATTTTTTGTGGAGGGTCATACATACATATAAGTACATATAAAATTCAGATTGCTTTTTCGAGGACTGATTTCGACTTTGAAGCTCCGATGTTAACATCTATTTGATAGTAGAGATGCCGCTTTTAGATTAATTAAACCGAAGATCGATTAATCGAGGCCTCCTGATTAGATATTTTGTCAATTTTTTAGTTCCGATTTGATCCGTGAATTGATTCAAAAAATTGGATCCACATTGAACTACGGTTTTCCCCAGAAAATCAATACAATTTTAAAGATATTTGAATGTAAGGTTGGTACAAAAAGAAAATAACTTGAGAGAGAAAAGACTAAAAAATTCAATAGCATGATGCCTACGATTACAGGGCTGCTCAGGGAAGCCTCTTAAAAATAACTCTATTTAAAATTATGGCTAATACTACAAAAAAAACTAAAAAAATTGGAATTCCAAAATTTATGCAAGCTTTCGTACTCCTTCAATTACTCTTTTTATATTTTTTTCTAAAACGTTTAATTGAGAAGTGAAATATAAAGTCAGCGAAAAAAATCTAAAAAACAGTTCGCATTCATAACATTTTTTCTCATTTGTGATAAACAAAAAAAAAAAAAACAACCAAGGCAACCAAGTCTTCTAACTTCGCTAAATTCAAAACTATCGCAAAGCACACAATTGAATTTTTAATGAAAATTAGAAAATGCCAACTTGAAAAGGGTTAAAAATTATTCATCATTTGACATTATAGTCGGTGTTCAAAAGAGAGAAATGTAAAAATCACTTCTACCTTGTTTAATATGCCGTTTTCTTAAATAGGTATAACGTTAAGTTTTCTTAGAGCATTGTGTTTGTTTCCACATGGCATTTTTAAAATGGCATAAATTGTTTCTCATTTCATTGCCTGATGGAAATTCGGTTCAAGATAACAATCTGCTACTGGAAAAATGCTAATCATTACAACTAGCCAAGCTATCCGGGATTATGTTTAAAACAGCCTTGATATCGCCTGAGTATGGAGAATTTTTTGAGGGAAAACGTGTACTTAAAATTAGCTCGTAGACAATAATTTTGTATCTAAGTCTTGTTACTAGTCAATTTAAAATAAAACAGTTTACGGAAGCACGCGTAGATGGAGGGAAATTTTAAAGAAAAACTGATATGCAACCGACCAACTAATTAACAAAGAGTGAGAACATTGCTTTCCGTGTAATAGATAATTAAATTTGTTTTTTAATTACTGATTTTACAAAACAACTTACTTATGTATATGTATGTAAACATTACAATAGTATTACATTAAGTTGAATTGCATTTTGTTGAAGTTGTTAACTACCTCAGACATCGGCGTAGCCAGAATGAAATCTAAATGTTTGATTCACGACAAACAGTGCTGCCGCGACATCATAAAAAGAAGTATCGTAAAAAAAAAAACAAAAAATTGATCTTTTTTTTTTAAGTATCAAAGTATCAAGTTACAAAAAACTAAAAAAAATGCTAATTGGTTTCAAACCTTTGCTTTTTATTATTGTCAATAACCAAAATTTATGTAATGCACATTCATACACATACATATGTATGTACATGAAGAAAAATATCTTATAGTTCATTTCCACCAAGTCTTAACTGCAGTTTATGTTTATTGGAACAAGGAGATTACAACTCGAAGGGGGTAATTCCTCCTATTAATTACAAGTAAACGAAAGGAGAAGAGCAAAAACTAAGAAATAAACATTGTCGCTCACACTTCACACTTCACATTCTTGGAACTTATCTGAGCTCTTAACTGCAGCTAAATCTCTGGTGGAAATATGTTATTAGATATAGTGTAGAGAGAAACTTGAATTCAAATATATGTACTTAAAACTATTAACTGTCGATCATTTACGTTGATTATAAAATTATTTGATATTTTGCACCTTAAACTCGTTGGAGATTATGTCAAAAAGATGAAACTACCGTCAGTGTCGACTTTATTTTGATCTTGAATACGCCCCGTTATGTTATCAACAGTTTGTAATCAAAGTATGTATATTTCTCTTTTATATTGGATCAATTTTAAAATTGTAGCCGCAGAGCTCTGTATGGCAAAGTAAATTTAGAATTAATGCAGTCAGCTCAGTATATATAATTTGTTTAAAGCAATTTTTTAAGCTTATTTGACCCCAAACGTTTAATATTTTCGATTAAATTTTAAAAGCTGCCATTGCCTACTCATGTATATGTTTTTTCTTTGCACTGTATCAAAATTTGTACTACGCGGAAAATTTAAGTATCTGGCGAAATGAGCGAGAAAATAAATTATCTTTCAAAAAGTTGCACAAATGCAAAAAGTTGTAGTAAATGGGTCAAAACGGCAACACTGACGACAAATATACAGGCATGCGATAGCTTCCCCATAAAAAAAAAACTAAAATATCTTTCTTGCGTATAACTGTTATATGTATGTAAAATAAACCAAAGAATGTTTAAGTAAATAAATCTGTGCTTAAATATTAATAATGGATGGTACTAGTATCATATAGAGTTGATTGACTTACTTTGGCCACTTTCACTTTAGGCGCAGTAAAATAATTAGAATCAGTCTTCGAAGTACTCGTAAATCTGAAAAATAGCAGAGAAAAATAATTTAATAGTTATATGCTTTTCATTGACCCTTATGTACATATGTGCAATGTACTAAAATAAGCCTAAATGTACTTACTTTCAAATCTAATATAACTTTTACTGGCATAATCTGAACTTTTCTTTACCTAAAGGCCATTCCTCTTGCATACATTTAAAAATTCAATGTCACTCTATGGCATATACTTATGTATTTATTATGCAATCTAGTAAAGAAAACAAAAAAAAACAAGCGCTTGAACTAAAAATTATACAAACAAAATTAAAACAATTTTTAGCAAACTACTTAAAAAATTAAAGTCAGCAGACCATGTATAGAAAACGAAAACCAAAAAGATTACTTTTCGTTGATAGCGCAGCTTTATCTGCATTGAATTATGCAAATTTAAACCCTAAATTTAGTTAATGCATATTTAGTATATTTAATCAAAAAATGAACATCTGCTTTGGGCTCCAACCTTGAACAGTAGCCAGTTGAGAATTAACAATTCCGAAGCGGCTAAGAAAAACAGGTCAAACATTCAAATCTCGATTCATACATATGTACATATCTGTGATCATAAGCAATAACCGCCTAAGTCGAAAAAACTGAATTCGAGAAAAAAATGTTTTAATGCTAACGTTATGGGGAAACCAAAATATGTTCGTCTATAACTTTTAAAATAGCCTAGCTGGCGAGATGGGGATTTCACATACACATGGAATAGTAGTTGCAGAATACGATAGCATATATAACTCCATTCGTTCTTAAGTCGACTTAGGCGGCTATTGCTTATGACCATAGATACAATGAAGAGCAAAACTGGAACAATAAAACAGAAAATTAAATTTGTGGTAATGTACTTTTTCAATTTATTTTATGGTAATTTAAATTTGCATTTCGCCTTACCGATGTTTAACTTAACGTTTGAATTTTAAGATTTGCATGTGAAAACTCAGTAAAAAGCACGATATTCAAATTGGTTACCGCCAATCTATTAAAAGTCAAGCAGATGGTACAATTTCCTTAAGTGACATTTCAATTGCAGTGGTACCAATAGCAATATTTTTACAGAGATGCATGGAAAGTATATTAGGGGAATTCACGATTCTATTAATGTAATTTTGGGAACAACTAAAGAATAGGGCCCGTTGAGCTAAAAAAAAGAAAAAGTGAGCCGGCGGACCATGATTTTAATGGAATACATTTTTTTTGTGCAAATTCATAGGAGCGGTGCTAGGGAGGGTAAACGTGGAATTTTCAATATTTTCAAAAGCTTATATTTTTTAAAGTTTTAAACTAATTTTCAAAGTATGGATATGGTCGGAAAGGTAATTAAAAGTTTGATTTAATATTAATATAAACATTATTTTATTAAAAATTCGTTTTTCTCAAAAAAAATAATACTTAATTAACTATATTAAAAGATATGCACAAGATAAGAAAAGCACAAAAACACCTTTAAATATATAATTTATAATAACAAAATCTTTGGTAATATCACTAAATATTAAAATATGTTATTAAAAGAAAAAAAGTTCTGCAGGAAGAAATTATCGCGCTATTTTTTCAACATTTTAATTTTATATTAAAATATCAAAACAGTTGTTTTATTTCGCTGTTGGCAGTTGTCCTTAAACCCAACCATATAAAATTATTTATTAAATTAAAGGTATTTTAATGCGTTTTCTAGTAAGTATATCGTTTAGTATACATACATATGTATTTAATTACGTATTATTTTAAATAAAAACATACGTATTTTATTTACAGACAGATTTATTGACAGATATTGTATTGAAAATTATGTCAAACTGCAAAGAACTTTAGCGTCGACTCAATTTGTACTACAAATATACTCCATTAAAACCACTTAAATGATTTTTTTCTGTAAACAAATCTATTTACCTAAAGAAACCAAAAATCAGCTGTTTTTGTTCACACATCGTGAATAACCTTACTGCGTCGATGCATAAGTTTGGTAGTACATACTGATAAATTTGGTTGTATGCGAGGCATAATCAGCCTTAAGTTTTGTAAAGTTGTGTTACCTTTAAGAAGTTGTGCGAAGTTATGCGAAGTATGCATAATCGGACCTTTAGTCTTTATTAAAACGTGGGGTCTGTCACAAAGGGATATACTCTGGATCTACAACCCGATGATCGGACCCATTATCAGTTATGCATCAGTGGTATGGTGGTATGCTTGAAAAACTGCAAAGGATAGTCGCACCGTGTTATATGGTAGCTTTCTCTACAACATCTGGCGCTGCTCTTGACTCGGGAGTATAATGAGACATCGGACCATTTGGCCAGACAAGGCTCCAACCAGGTATTCCTCTGTCCGCAACAAGTTTAAGCACTCCAGCTTTAGAAAGTAAAGGGGTTGAATATTTTGCACAGCAATAACTTGGAGGCTTCGGCAGGATGCAGGTGGGCATAAACATAGCATCTCTAGCAGGCACCAAAAATAACCATTAAACATCCAGATCTTTATATTCAGATCATTGCAAAATCGTTACTTTTCGATCAAGAGTGATGGTTAAATTTGGATGTTTTTTTTTTGACAAATTTAGTTTCATTTTGGATTTACATATACTTTTTTCGATAATTTTTAACCATTATAATGGAGATTGCGTTTTAATGACGGATTTAAATTTTTTTATGATTTAAAAAATTAAAACTGGAAAATAACGGTTGTATTATGTTAGAAAATATAACATTTTAAAATAACGATAAACCATTTATCGAGACATAAAAATCTAAAAACAACGATTATTCTTGATCGAACAAATAAAAATCTTAAATAACGTTTAAATTTTATCGGAAAACTATAAATCCAATTTTAACGGTTAAATTATGATTTTTGTTACAAGGTCCATAACCGTTACGGTCGCTCATATCTGCACAACCCTATGAGAATTGTAAGCAAATTTTTTGAAATAACTGCATGGTATAAGTATTTAATAGGTTCCCGCATATGTTCAAAAAGGCTCTTCTTATCTAATAAGTTAAGCTTTATTATTATTGTACGTCCAATCGGATTTCGCAAAATTCAACCAACAAGTTTTACTCAAATTGTTAGAGCATAAACAAATGTTTCGAAAACGCCAACCGGCACAAAAATTGCTTAATATTTACTTGCCCAGCTATATGCAAATGAAATCGAAAATCCTGTTTAACTAGTTGACTTAAATATATTAACATTTTTCATTACTTTGCTTCAAGACTGTGAAAAGGCTGTATATCTTCGATGAATTAATGAGAGATATGTAAGTATATGTATGTATATGAACATGAGTGCTTATGTACATTATTTAACAGTTATTGAGAAATAAATTTGATTTATTGTATATTTGCAATATTTGAGACAATCGGCGATGAATAAAATTAAGCAGAGATAATTAAAAAAAAAACTTTTTATAAATTAAAATAATCGTTGCTTAACTAAAAAATCTTTCCAACTTGGGTATATCGCTACACTGAATAATACAGTTTCCTTTTTAACTATGGATTTTGAATTGACTTTTGCTACCTCAACAATTTGTTGTCATTTTGCGTTTGACTTCACCAATTTTAGTTAGCGAATTAGCGATAAAATTCCAACGACCGCATTCCGAGCGTACTCGCGTAGCAAATTCTACTACAAAATACTTTCAGTGGACATTTGACAGCATTGAGGCCACCGCGAAGTCATTTCAACCTACTCCCACTTAATGCGCCTCCTTCTCACTCCAACTATTTCTCTTCCGCACTCCATGCCAGTGCTTCTCATGTAGATACATATATTTTGGCATACTCCTGCGCTTTTAAAATTTCATTTGCATTAGTATGGTCTCCACATACACGTTTGGATTAGTTGATGGCAAATGACCAAGTAGCCCAGCGATCAAGTGGACAACTCTTGTAATACGCAAATCCCATAGAATTAGAGTCAACATAGAAAAGAGCTACTATGCGTTAGCATGACAAGTAAAAATATATGAAAGTCAGTATACAAACGGCAACTTAAATGCATTTGATTGAATGACAATAACTAATGTTAAGCACAGTTCAGTCGGGTGCAGCAGTTCAGGCAGTCAGCCAGAGAAAAGAAGTATTTAGGTGCAAATCTGCATACATTAACAGATACGTACATACATAAGTAAGTATGTAGGTGAGTAAGCCAATTGGGAGCAGCTGCAGTTGACCAAAGGCAATGCAACAATAACTACACAGTTATATTTGTAATTTTCTATATGTCTGTTAGTTAGAGTAATACACTCATATTAGGGTGGAGAGAAAGAAATCAATTTTTCGATTGCGAGATCCTAAAAGTGCGGAGGAGTTGCGTTACATGATCACATTAAATCGTGTTAAATCGTTTTCCGGTCGGGTAGGATCGCCGAAAATAGTCTCTCTCCAATTATGGTTCTTTCATACTTTTTGTAAAAGATTTTTCTACAAAGATTTATGGCTCTCTATTCAAGTTTCAAGTTGATAAAAAAATGCGTTAATCTTTGCATTTTTTTTTTGGAGAAGTGCCACGCAGTTTTTCCAAGCAAAACATGTTTGAAAATTTTTTTGATAGTAGTGGCACTGTAGGGAAAATCTCATGTTTGGAAATGACACAAAAAAACCCTGAAAAACTACATATCGTCGCCCGTATGCCAGAAACATGAATGTGTAAAAATGAAAATTTTGGGAAATCAGCTTTGAAAGTTTTTTACGATACTTAACTCTTGAAATTGTAAAATATGTGTTTTCCGTGTACGCATGGTATTCTAGGGTATAACATAGAAAATCCAAAGCTTAATCAAGTCAACTTAATAACTCAAAACTGATAAATTTGCACATTCATCCTTCTAGTATGAGGGTGACGATTTGTAAACGACTTAAGTCGTAGATCCTTCTTCTTATTTGATAATAAGAGCCTAGTAGCTCTGCTGTGTAGGTTGCGTTGCACCCTACTTTTTGCGTAAACTTCAACTTATTCGTTCAAGTCCCGGTACCAAGAAAAGGTACCTGCAATGCGAGCTCAATTAAACAATCGATAGGGTCTTTCAGTTGTTGAATCTCCACACCCTTGAAAATTAGCTGGGAGAGTGCAGCGAGCCTATGTTGTGAAGATAATTACTTGAGTATTTTCGGGGTTTACTCCGAGTCGCCTACCCAGTCTACCCAGATTCTAAACGTGACCAGAATGTCCATCAGCATAAGCAGTGATGTGGCAACCACCTCTCCCTAAGAACAGCAGCAAGGAGTTCACTGCCAAGTTCCAGAGAAAAGGGGAAAAAACCCTTCCCTGAGGAATGCCTCTACAGGCTTTTCTGCTTAGTGTGGTGTTGCAGATATTTTCCGCTTGACAAGTACATTCTCAATCAGAGCAGCAATGTTAGGGTCAACACTAAAATCTTCTAACCACCCGTTGTTGAATACGCCTTCTATATCTACAGAAGGAACCAAAGCATACTCCTTGTCTGATAAATTATTTTCCACAAACCCGAAACCCGTCGGTATACTGCGCTGGGGAGGAGAGTCTACCATTTGGTATCATACCCCGTAAATATTCATTCACTTCCTCCTTAGAATTTTGCAACTTGATAATATGAAAATGCAAGTGAGTTGAGCATCCATTTTACAATTCTCGTATGTGATTTTAATTTTGTATTCCCTGCAGCTTACTTTTAAACAAATGTTCCTGTAAAACTTTTTCCATATTAACATACGAATGTATCATTATTAACCTATTTACGCTATGTGTACAAAATATTACAACTGCTTTGCTAACAGACAATAGAATAAATGCAAGCCGCGCTAAACTCACAGATTAGTCTCGGGCGAATTGTGTAGGGCTGTGGAGAAGTTAAGCTTTGCAATGTAGAGTTTACATAAATATATATATAAATAATTATATGTATACATATATATACATCTGTATGTACAGTTTATATAATAAATGTAGAGCGTTTTATTGGCATACTATATGAATACAAGCGTATGTATTTATGTTTAAATAATTCTATTGAATCTTTATGTCGAGGGCTTATATTCAAAACAACCTATCTGCAGTTTATACGAAAAATCCTTTCTGATGTTGGAATCCATCTCGGACTTAACTGTCATCACTGGTTGCAATTTTAATTTTGAAATTGAATAGTTAAGTCTAAAGTGGATTTTTATATAGGAATCTCATATTGTGAAAACTGCAGATAGGTCGTATTGAATATAAGCCCTCGATATAAATACATACATATATATACACTTCGTAAGAAAAATATTAAGATAACAGATGAAAGCTGTTTAAAAAATACTTGATGAGAACGTAACATTGCTGTCATCAATTTTAATCGAGCAATACATTTTTAACTCTTCTATAAACTTATTTCTCAAAGGTACTTTTGTGTTACCAACGATATCTCTTTTAATCTGTTACCAAATTCAATGATTGAGAAGTCGCCTACGCACGTGTGAAAAATAGTCAGTGTTTTAAAAGAGCTAAAACCACTGTATCCGATCAATCAAGCTTCATATCTTCCATAATAGATCATAAAATTTTATGTGTGAAGCAGCATTGTTTTGATTGTTTTTTCGATTACCATACATTACATTTTCCCACCGGGTACTTACATACATATGTACTTATACTACAATTTCAAAATTTATGTTATTGTCGCATCTAACTAATAAAAATTGTTGCATGCATACAAAAATTTCACTTACTTAAATGAACACTTGCACACACCTACAAGGTACACGTTTACTACACTGCATCACAAATTTTAGTTTGGTTTTTGTTCTCCAGACGCCACTATCCAAGTATAGAATTGCTAGGTGATTTCGAAAATCGAGTTGATTTTTTTTTTTCTATGGATAGGTTTTTGAGATATTTGCAATTTACGCGTTACTACACCTGGTACGTGGCGTATGAGTAACTTCCTTTCCTGCTAGCCTTTGCGTATTGCGTATCCATCGATTTTCTTCAGTAGTAACTTCATTTTTTTTTTGTAACAGAACTGGCTTTAGCGTGGATGCAAAAATTTGGCACAGAACCTGTTATTTTTTTAATCTTTCTTCTGTTCAAGTTTGTTTTTTTTTTCATTTTTTCATTAAAAAATAAAAAAAAACTGCAGTGATTAATTAATTTGTCAGAAACTAAAGGTCTTATCGGAAAGTATTGTATAGTGTATTTTATTAGCTTTCATTTACCGTTTTCCATATTAATATTTTTAAATTGGTTCGTAAGATATACGCGATTAAGTGGAACCAATTTTGGTTTTAAGCTGAATAACGGTAAATTGAAAATATCTCGAAAACTTATCCACAGAATAAAAAATTAACTAGATTTTCGGAATCGGCGAGCAATTCTATATAGAAATTGGATAGTGGCATCCATTGAACATTTTTGCTGTAAACCAGTGCTATTAGCCTACATACCCGGTTCCAGAGTTTAATAAAAAGTTACTTATGTCCATATGTATGTATGGGCACTGTAGACGTGAGCGCATACGTACTTTAGTGAATATTAAATAATATTTTTTTCGCGCAAATTAACATCTTAATTGTGCACTTATCATCATCAGCATCATCAACCTCGCTGCGGCAGAAACTTTGCCATGAAACCATTTGCACTGCGTGATCTGACCGCAGGGCGTTAACTTATTCATACGCATCAGATATTAACCCACTAAGTCGTACATACATACATACATACATACATATGTATATACATATTTGTTAAGTGTAAGCATACGTGTATTAGCATGTGTACTATATATACGTGAACGTATACATATATTTGTGATTGAGCTTTGCCACTTCGGTTTTTATTGCGTTCAAATTGGGGCCTTTGTGGCGTAAATTGTTTTCCGGCTAATAATAAAAACTGTTGGCATGAGTGTTGCTTTGTTTGAATTGCCTGACTGTAAAATGACAATTAAAGTTAAATTGAAGTGCAAAAATTTTAATTTCATACCTTTTTTTGAAGTTACAAAAAAGTTCTTACTAATTTTATAATATATGAATATTATTTTAAGTTTCGCTGGGCATTCGGTTTTGTCGGGAAGAAAGGAAAAGGACTATTTTCATTATGGGCTCGCTAAAATATTGCAGAAGAATGAAAGTATTGTGCGAGTTGTGTACACAAGTCCATGTTTCCAAGCTATGGACTCCGAAAATCCAGTTTAACGTTCTCTGCTACTAGAATTACAGTATTCAAAAAGACTGACTACCATGCAAAAAACCGTAAGTTTTTCGTAATTTGACAGCATAGGTCATGCCAGAAGGGTACAAATTGAAAATTATGTCAATTGTAGGTGCATACATATGTACATACATACATAAATATGTATGTATATTACAAAAAAAAAAATACCTGCTGGAAATTCTCTATGGAATACCCTTATTTAGCATATACCTGGGTAATTTTTAGTGCGTTCAGTTACTCGACATTTTTCTAAAGCCGGGTTATTCGAGAGATGACAATTTGAAAAAAACCATCGGCTCCCAATTTTAGAATTAAGTCCAATCGCGATTTTTTCATATTTTCTATATGTCTTTTTAGTCAGACATGATAACCGATATTGCTAGAAAGTTGTTAACAATAAGCATACATAGCTTTTATTTAGAAAACTGCAAAGCAGGATAAGATTTGAAATATTTTAGCTTTAAAATAAAGTTAGGTAAATTAAAATTTTGATCTTCATCTTCATCTTCATCTTCATCTTCATCTTCATCTTCATCTT
>NW_023458565.1:3986349-3998833 GCF_013731165.1 Rhagoletis pomonella | reverse complement strand
GGTTTTGCGATTGCCTTGCAAAAATACTTTGGACTCTGGGGTGTACGACGAACTTTTTTTCTCCTACGGTATAATGTACCAAAATACATACAAGTGCATACATACATACGTAAATAACCGCTGTGTATTGTTAGACATTAAACAGTTTAATTTCTTGACTTTTAACCTCCTCCGACACAGCCAGTATACTACTTATTCGCATTTACACACATTTTTCAAAAAAAAAAAAATAACAACAACTCACACACATACATATATATACGTACTTTATTCACATCAATACATTTCCCGGTTTGTAAAATCTCTCGAGTTATTGCTTTCCTCATTAATGATAAATGTTGCAATTCTTGTTTTTTTTTTGTATTTGGTGTTATTGCTTTTATGTACATTGCCATTATTTCTTAGTAAGCTTTGCTTTGTTATAGAGTAACTACTATTTTCTTTCTGTTACTTAAGCGCTTGTTTTAAACCAGTCTTTTTTGCCTCTTGTTATTTGAGAAGCGTGAACAAGGCAGCTCGTTGCATGGCTGCACTGTTGCAGAAATTGAGAAAGTGTTGCGTTTTTTTGTGTCTTTTTGCATTTGAATTGGCAGAAAAAAGTGTAAGGCGGCGCTTGAAAACTTATACCACTGGAAATTGCTTATGCACATGCCTACATACATAGATATGCAATGTCTATTTGTATATCAAAACTTATACATATGTATGTATGTATGTATGAATGTATGTATGTATGTGTGTATATAAATTTGAATATTAGCCTTTGAATGGAAAGATAATAGGCAATCTTTGGGTCAATGATCTCCACGTAAGCCGGCAGGTGGCCATGTTGGATAACAAAACAAAAAAACAAAAAACGAGCTGCAGCTACTTGCCAAATGTATCATTGTGATTTGTTTAAAAGTAAAAGGTGCGGCCATAGCATTAAGCCATTACATAAAAGACAGGGCGCTGATGCTTCCGACAGGACTTTCTTGTCGGATTAATGGTAGTGGAAACTCAAAGCCTTAGTCGGCTCTTCATTGTTAATTTTTTTTCAAAATACGTTTGTTCATTATTAATGGTAAAGATAATGGTAATGGTAATAGTAATGGTTAATGTAAGGGTAAGGATACTGCTCATGGCTAGATGATGTCAATGGTTGTAGTAATTGTTATTTTAATGATAATGGTAATGTTGCGGGCGCCAGCTGATCTCCACTTCAGAGAGTTCTTCTAGAGGGTTGATGAAATAAAAGCCGAGATGATTGAATCTAACTTCAGAGAAACCAGGGCAGCTCAGAAGGAAATGCCGAGATGATTCCACATCGTCATCTCCAAGCGGCTGCGAAGATAATGGCCTGGCACGATACTAAGTCATTTTGGATAGGGTTTTAAGGAACACTACCTGGTTAGGACACCTGCCATCTTAGCCGTCTGCAGAAGTGCCTTTGAGCAAACGCGGTCGACCATCGTCCAGATGAACTTTGTAACCTTGCCTATCGGGGGTTTCCCTGAACATCGCTGAGCCAAATATAAGCCCATCTGTCCATGAGTAGTTCACAAGTTGCTACCGGAACTCCTACATCCTTCCTGTCTGAAGAAATGATCTTAATGAGGACTTTTCTTTTTCACGATTTTCAGGCGGTCCTTCTGTTTCCCCGACATGAATTCTGACGCCAATTCTGTCTGAAAGCCCGAGTGTTTTTCGGTGAACCAGCTCAATAAAATCGTGTAAAGAATACTGGATGCCGAATTTAGAATTTTTTGTGTTTTCTGTTCGAAAGAGTAGAGCGAAATTCAACTACACGTAATGAAAATAAATATATCGCATTAAAAAAATAAAATAAATAAATTAAGTTGTATTACTAAACATTACCTTCCACTGAGGAAAATCTATATCGATCTTTTGTTCACTTTGCACAGATTTTTGTTTGGCGATTTTTTTCGCACGAATATATTTTCTTTCTGCACTTCATAGACGCTTTTTCATAGTTCGGTAACAAAAAACAAACATATTTATTACCCTTCTAACACGTTGCGTCTGGTGGCATTTGAATCTCGGACATTTTGAAAGCTAACGAATAACAGAAGCACACACAACTACAGGCAGAACATGTGAGTATGCTCTCAAATGTACAATTTGAATCAAATTTCTTGCAATCGTCTGAACTAAATTAATTTAAAATCTGTTTAAAAAATATTTTTTCTGTTCAAAACTTTTAAATCGCTAACATAGAAAAACAAAAAAATACGAAGCATGTTTGAAAAAAATCGTGCTACCTACTTTTTGCTTACTGTACAAAAACCAAAAAAAACTATAACCGCTACAACAATGGCGCTTTACATTTATTGCCACCTCTTTTTTGTAACCCCACGGCTTCGCATTTTAATTTAGTAAATCCTACTAAATAGGTACTATCTCGTGTTCACCACTGCCAATCATTAGGCAATCGAATCATTAACGCGCAACCTTAAATTTGCACATAAAATTTCACGCTGAATAATTTTCTGCAGCAGGTTTTCATTTTCAGTTTTATGAGCGAAGATCTCGCTCAACAAACTGCAAACACAGCGAATCGAAAACAACTAAATCATATTTGTAGTTTAAGACTAAATAGCCATAAGGTCGCTAGTGAGTGAGTGGTTCAAAAAGTCAATGCAAATATTCATCAAAACTTCGCGTTACGTTCTGGTGATTTTGCTTTTGTTGGCCGCAAGCGAATTCGTAAAGACAAGCAAAAACAAAAAAAAAAATTCAAGTTAAATAAGACAAATAAGAAGAAATAAATGCAAGCTCTACTTAAATACTCACTTAATTACTTTATGATAAAGTGCAACGCATACAATTCAGCTACCAAATTTTGTAAGCCAGCCAGTCTCTTTTGTGTGTTTGTGCCCCAAATTAGCGTGCGCAACTTTTGGCTGCACTGCACCAAAACTTTGGTAAGCAAGTCGGCGAGCGGCATAATAAAAGCTTGTATGTATGTGTTGTTGAAAATGCAAGTAAAGCACATACATACCTACGAATTGTGCAAACCGAAAATTCAGCCGAAATTATATATGTACACGTAACGTAGCCATATACGCGGAATAATCTTGGAATGCCTATCCGAACACACACACATACTTATGTACATCATACACACATACAGACACACATACTTATATACATCATACACACATACAGATATGCCAAATTCAAATGGAAAACTTAAAGCCGCTTAGGTTAGGTTAGGTTGCAGTGGCTGCTGGTATATGTAGGTATACACACCAACGCACTTAGGGCTATTATTGAGCCCGTTGTGGTTCCACAAGGCATCTCCATCTTTTCGCATCTCATTCCGGACACATAAGCTTTGCCGTACAGCAGGTTTCCAGCTCTTTCCATTTTGCGCCTGCTTCTTAGAAGAAGAATACTTTTATATTCAGTCTGTAGGTAGTGAGTGGCATGTCCAAACTCTTCCCGAACGGCGAAACGGCGGTGGAAGGGAAGTACCCTTCCTCTGAGAAGTTGGTTTACTCCCAAGACCCATAGGAGAGGAGATAAGACTCCACCTTGTGGGGTACCCGTACTGACAAATCTACGCGTCAGTATCTCCACCAGGTCGGCCTGAACTACCCTGCGACAAAGGAGTTGGTCTACAAGTGTCATCAGTAACGAACCGTCGCGACGCCCAGATTCGGCAGCGCTGTCGTGATGGATGAGGCTAGGAAGTTGCTGAAAGCACCCTCTATGTCTAGTAGTGCTACAAGTCTGTATTGCTTGAAAGATTGTGATTTTCTGTGGACAACAATACGTACGCACGACCCTGTATCTCGACTTAAATGTGGCGGTGTGGGGCCGTACAGTTCGTACAGAAGGTGTGGGAGGTGAGGGACCTTGCATAAGTGATTCACAGGGGTGGTGCCAAGCTGGTGCGGCTTATAACAAACTGCGCAAAGATAGGAACATACGATAGAGTTTAGTGTTCAAAACCGCCTCCAAACGAAATACCTAACAGTAGTACCGCAGATATACGTTACAGCGGACAGACAAGGAGTTTTAGTTCGGATTAAAGTTTCACGCTACGGGGCTCAGGCTTTCGATGCGTACTACTTATAAAAAAAAAAACGTAGTAGGTCTGGTGAATTGTCGAAACATCATTGGCTTATTTGTAAAGTGCTATACAGAATTTAGTTGAACTTAAGTCTGATAGATAGCGGAAAAGTATTTATGGTTACCTGAAAAGTCTTAGTTTAGCCAAGGTTGGGCAGTCGTATAGAAAATGTCCGACACACGCGAAATTAGCATAGTCTGCAACAGTACATAGACATTTGCAGGAGAGCCGATTCAGAAGAGCGGGGCTTTTGCGGTTTTCAGACTGAAAAAATCTTTTATTTTCCAGTTACAATATGGTATGATTTATGCTGTGCTTCGTAACGAATTGAAATTTCATTTGGAGACTACGTTGTGCCATTTCAATGTCATTTTTTCTTATGACCATACCTCCTACCTAGCATCGTACGACACATACGGATATGAACCAATTTTTGATAGTTAAGGTGCTTTCCAGTAAAGCTTAAATACGCTGCGGTGAAAACTTAAAACGCCAGCATTTTGCTACATACAGTTTTATTTACCTTAGAGCGGTCGGTGTATATAGTAGTGGGGCCCTAGTAAGCACCTAGTGCATGTGCTAGTGCTAAGTTTGGTATTTCTAGCCGAGAGTGGACCAAAGGCGGTCTGGCGATATCTTTAGGTTCATACAGCCGCAGCTATCAATTCTGGATTCCCATTTCTCTTAAGCTGGTTTAAACTCTAGATTTGCACCTTTTAATTGGCCGGAAGGAGCTCACCGGAAGCGACATCTGCCGCCATCGAAAATTGGTTCTTGGCTCGCTGCGTGTTTCCCTACAACTTAGCAGTCACCGTTCGTAGAGGTATTACAATGGGCCAAGTGCGCTCTGTAAAATGATTTTCAAATGTGATAGTCGCCTATGTATAGCAGTCTGGTTGAGTACGGTTCCGAGTGCTTTGGTCATTAAAGATGACAACAAGCCAGTAATTTACATAGTTACACGCTATTAACTGTACTCCTTAAAGCTTTTCATTAATGATACATAGTAGATTTTTCTAAGAACGTTCAGCAAACTGTGACACTGTAGTATACAATTTGATGCCGCACCATTACGTACTATATTTACTTTGTGTTACCATATTTTAATTGGATCTTTCTTCAATGTTTTGTTTCCAAATGATCTTCAAGTTGAAGATGCATTTACAGTGGCGAATACCAATGAGTGGGTTGCACTTATAACATAGAATGGTACAATGCAGTTTTCATGTTTCAATCGACGTTTCAAAAAAGATTTATTCTTAAATTTACTATGAAATATTCATTGACCTAAAAATTCAATAACTTTACTACAAGTTAATGGTATATACATAGAAAGCAAAATTGCAATCCATAATATTTTATGAAATTTTTACCTTCCCTTTCGATTTCGCACAGAAACGAAATCGGAAGTTTTGAGGGGTACCGTGTACATTTCTAAGAGTTACATTATACCTGCTGGCAGTCGAAATGAAAGCAAACCTGTTCAAATAAAGACCGACACTCAACGGGGCTCACATATCAAAATGCTGCACGTGAATGATTTGGTATATATATGTATGACTGCATCTGCAAACATTTCGGAACACTTCTGCAAACATATGTAAGTATGCACATTAGGGTGGTCAAAAATAAAAGTTTAAAATGTTAAGCTCTCACCCCCTGAGATTTGTCTAAATGGAAAAAAGAATATCTGTATATTTTTGTTAAAAAGAAAAATGATATTTAGAACTGCCTCAAACCCCATGAAGTTTTCCAAGTATTTTTTATGGAGAAAAACACTTTTTCGTAGAAACGATACAGCATCATCAATATCTTTGGATCGGGAAATTCTGTTTCTCTTCAGGAGGCTTCCAAAAAAATACAAAATTGTCGACTTAACATTTTTTGATATTAAATATTTTTTATAGGTCCCTCAAGAACCACAATAAATACAAACGGTGAACTCAAAAAAATTGTTTGCGTTCAAAATGGCAAAATAAAAAACCATTGCATATTGTTAGTGAAAGTATCCTAAAGAGGAATAGAGTTTTCGGGTCGAAAAATATTGATTTTCAAGAATTCTATACCATTTCTACGAAAACGTGTCTTCCCTATATAAAATAATTACATGAAAAACTTAATGGGCTTTGAGACAGTTTAAAATATCTTTTTTTTAGCAAAAATACGAGGATTATTTTTCCTATTTAGAAAAATCCTAGAGGGTAAGAGCTTAACATTTTAATTTTTTTCCACCCGCATATATTTTTGGACCACCCTAATGTACAGAGATACCATTCGTTGCCTATATTTCTGGTTAGGCGCCTCTCATTCTGAATATGCAATTTCGCGGTGGATACATATGTACCTACATACATATATACATATGTATGCATGTATGTTATTCGTACCAGTTCGCTCTGATTTCAGTTTTGAATTGGCACAATTATGTCGCACGTTTACTTGTTAGCATAGGTTTCACGTAACATATGCTCGTACTGCTCACATTTGTTCACAAGCACCGCTCTGGTTTTTGGTATATTTTCCGAATTTGGAAATTCAAGTGAGTTTTGTAATTAAATAATTCAATTATTAAATAATTGGAATTGATACGCCAAAAGAAAATGTATACAAAGCAACCTCAATTACCTTGCTTTAATTGTAGCAGTAACAAAATGTCGTTCCAAGTTTTTTGTAGTACATGCATACAGTAAAACCCGCTTAAGTACCTTACGAAAAATGTCAGCCTTTTGAGGTACTTAGGCGGGTTGGGTACTTAAAAGAACCCGCCTAAGTACCTCGATGCGCGTACTTAAGCGGACATAATTACTGTTGTAGTTACATCTTCTTGTTAACTAACATAAATACTTGAATAACAACATTTAGTGAAGTATATATAGTTTAAAACCAAAGTCGTAGTATTATGTAAATACATAAACATGTAAAAAAAACTTTATTACAAAAATATTTAGTGCAATTGTATGTCATTTGTACAAGAAGTAAATTGTTTACAAGGTGTTTATTTATTAATTTTTTATGATTTTTCAATCAATTATAATGCAGTTCATTCGCTAACAAATACCATATAAACCTAAGCTTAAGATTTTATAGAACACTTATAAAAAATCATCATAATTTCAAACTTGTTCGTCAGAAGTGTTTTTTATATATACAGTTTTATAGCCCATTAAATTTTAGTGCAATAATGTGCAAGTTTCAAGTGGCTAAAAATTACCGTTGATTTTTTAGGATTTTTTTACCGAAGGTGTGTGGCGCTGCTACTGAATTTCAAAATACGTAAATATTTTAAGGAATTTTAAAAGAGCACTCAAAAGGGGAAAATTATAAGTAAAAATTGTAAATGGGGCATGACAAATTGAGGTACTAAGGCGGGTTGGGTACATAAGCGGGGAGGTACTTAAGAGAGGGATTTTCTTCAGAATACATTAAAAAATTCATGGTGTCCAAAAATGTTGGTTACTTAAGCGGGTTAGGCACTTAAGCGGGGGTACTTAAGCGGGTTTCACTTTATGTATATATAGCCCGCGATAAAAGATAGCACATTAAGATTTTTACCAGTTTTGCCTAATTTTCTTTTGTGTTTTAAGGTTCATTATTATTTTTATTAAAGTGCAGCTCCTTATCTAACAAAAACCATATAAATAAGTGGAAATTTCAAACTTTTTACGTAAATTTTAAAAACTGCACAAACCTTTCATCCCAATTCCAAGTATTTTAATTACTTCGCTTTCAATCAGCTGTTCAGTAGAAAATGTAAACAAAAAAAAAAACAAATGCAACAACAATTTCAAGGAACAAGCAACAGCGTCGCCCCTTGTTTGGCATATTTAAATAAGGTTGACCTTAAACCCAACGAAACTTAAATAGCATTTAAATAACAATTCAAAATCAAACTTAAGTGCCGCTTAAATATTAATTTGAAATTGGCCCCGCAAATCCTCTACAAATTTAAACTTTTAGATCTTTATAAATTTTCTTCATTCAGAGCGATTAGTCATTAATTTTTTGTTGTCTAATTAGTCAGCAATGAGCAAAATTATAGGGCGATTGCGCATTATCTTTTCGAAGTAGGATTTATCTGTAAAAAGGACATGAACACTCTTCAGTCATACCATTTCGGATTTCGCTAGATCAGAAAAATACTTTTTTTTTGAAGTTATATATGTACCTCTATAAATTTTTCTGTGTTGATCAAATGCTCTTCCTCTTTTCGAACTCGAATTCGCCTTCAAAATGATCATGAGTATTCTTTATGCATAAATACCGTTTCAGATTTTCGAAAAAAAATTTTATTTATAAAATATTTCACTCATCGGATCAGAAATATATTTCTCTTTTTTTCGTATAATGTACATATCGTCGCTACCATGTCAAACTATCGAATGCGCAAAAATGATTTTTCATTTACGATATCTTGCGCATGCGGTTAGAATGATACGTAAGCTGCAAATCGTCGATTTTCTAGTCTTCTTAGGGCCGTTTTCTCAAGTAACCTATAACTTTAAAGCTCACTTTAGATTTAAAGGTTGCATTAAAATTTATGATTGTGTTAAAAGTAAAGCACTTTATTATCGGTTTTAAATTGGTTTACAACCAAGAAAGATACATACGTCGAAAGCCGATAATAGAAATGCTTAACTTTAGACATAGCTTTATTTTTAATCCAACCTTCAAATACAAAGTGAACTTAAAAGTTAAAGGATACTGGCTTTAACAAGGTGTCGAATCACACACGTTTTCCTAATGGCAACAACATTTTTTACAATAGTTTTTTTTACTCTCCTGAAAAAACCCTTTTTCACATTCGATAGTTTTGCATGGTAGCGACGATATGTTGTTCCAAATATATTTTTTCGTAAATAAAAAAATTAAATTATTATCTTCATTAAAAATAATAATAGTTAAACAAATAATTTTGACATATACTCTGCACGTAGACTTTTTTAGACTACTACACCACAGCGGTCGCTTATTTATTATTTATTAATTATAGTAAAAGGGGTTTGATTCTGTAACTATGAGAAAAGACTGCAAAAACTCACAACCAAAAACTCACCGAATAAAATGCTGTAAGTTTTTCGGAAGAGAAATGTACACAATTTTGACAGTTGAAACTAGTTTCTCACACTTTCTGAATCGCAAAATGAAAAGTGTACACAATATATTTTCAGTGTTCACTTAAAAACTCACAGTTCCAGAATCCAGCCCAAGTCTTTTCATTCCAGAGCAGGACTTCCTCTACCTCTGGTTCAAGACTAGCGCGTTTGCATCCATGCGTACGACATGATCAAGTCAGCGGACGTAGTCTTACAAATGTGATTATATATGTACATACTTACGTATTATGTTTGGTACTTGCATCGCATTATCCAAAATCGCTGCCAATATTTTTGTTCAGTTAGGCCTTTACCTAATCATCGTGTTTGTGTTTGGGAGCCTTGCGTTTCTTTATTTAATTTTCTTTGCGCCTTACATTCGCATTCTGTTAAGAGGGTAAACTATTCATTATCAGTTAATTAGAATTCCAAGTCGCTATCGAGATTAACTAGCTTTAGAAGTTGGCGAAAACAAGTAATACTTATCCTGTAATAATAACTGAGTGTAAAACGAAAGTAATAGCTTTTGTTCATAATAGCAATGTACCCTACCACTCTTCGGAATGAAGAGTCCTCCAATGAACTGTAAATATAGTATCTACAGGAGTGTCTCATAATCTATAAAATGTTGTTATGCGGTTAATTTGAATTTTCCTTCATACGGTTGTTAAAATGTATGAGTGCTGTGTTTTGTTAGCCAGTTATAATATTTTAAGGCAAAAAATATTCGATGGCTTACGCTTCCTTATTGTGTGTTGAAAATACCACTAATCGACATTCATATCCATATGTAACACCACAAGTACTTATATACCTACGTACGTCATATGTACATGTGTATAGATATGAATGGTGTAAGAAAGTAACAGCATTGTTTTCGATGAGAAACCTGTTGCCATCAGGGATGGGCGTAATCAGGAAAATGAATAATTTAATAAAATAAAAATAATAATTGAAACATACAAATAAAAAATAAAATAATTGAATCATGAATGAAAATGTATTCTTCATTTGAAATGTAATTGTATTTGAAATTAAATGTATTCGTTATTTGAAATTACTTGAATGAAGAATACAAATTTATTCGTCCTTCTAATTTACTTGAAGATGAATGAATATTTATTCATCATTCGAAAGTGCTTGAATGAAGAATAAAAATTTATTCGTCATTCAAAGTTAGAAAAATTATGAATAAAATGGAATTTTTTATTTGAATAATAATTCATTCAAAAACGTCCATCCCTGGTTGCCATACTAGTAATTGATGTACATATGCACATTAGGATGTCTAATTTTTAAGCGATATTTTTTTTCTCTGTGCTCCCTGAACTTTCTCGTGGCCCTACAAAGTTGTACATTTATTATTCCAAAAAAAAAAAAATGTTTAGTACCGAAAATTCGTATTGAAACCGATTTTTTTTTCAAAGGGCATAATTTTTTATTCTCCATAAAGTATCAGATTTTCACGTAGCACAAAGAAAAAAATTTCGCCTAAAAATGAAACACCCTAATGTACACACCGATACAGTACTTAAGTACATACATATACATACATATGTACATACTTTCATGAAATTCTGCTTGCGTTTTCTCGCAAAAAATTCCGCCATTCTGCCCACACGCCTTCCTTTCCATTGATTCACTTTCAAGCTTAGTCTTCATCTTTAATGGAGGCTTTTTGCTTTCTGCTTTTTCACAGCAAGTGTTACACAGCTGCAGCCGGAGCTTGATCTGATCAAAAACAAACTTAAAATGAAAACCACATGTACACACACACACAAATAAGCCATTACTTCTTTTACATATGTGTGGACATACATACCTTTGTAGACATGCAGTCACAGCCAGTCAAGCGGTCATAACGAGATCAGCCAGTGAGTGTACTCAGTGGCCATGGGTACAAAGAGGAAAAGTAAAGTTAAGCAGTCAGAAGATGGAGAAAAACCAGAACGAAGACAACCTGCAAGCCTGGCTGGGCGACAAGTGCCGCCACTCGTTTTTTGCGCGACATAGTGGGCAAAGTGGGGATGGCGCAAGCTCCACTGCAAAGGTGTTTTGTTTTGGTGGTGGAGCCAATAAAGAAAAGAAAATAAACAAAAGCGATTTGCGCTTGCGTACCACGAGCTGACGCTAATGACAATCGCTCAATAAGAGGGAACAAAAAGGTATATACATACATATTTAAGCGTGCAAAAGTGAGATTTTCAAGTAAAAAAATTTTCTTAGGTACATAAATAAATACAGATATAAAATAAGAAGTGACTAACTGTAAATTCGTAAAAAGTAGCACAACAAAGAAGTGGTCATAGAATGTAAAACGCGGATTGGTAGTGTTTGTATATGTACATATGTAACAAAAAAAAAAATTTGTTTTGTCGAATGTAGGTGTCACCCAAAAATGTATAAAGGCAACCCCTTAGCTTGGCAAACAAAAGCTTTTCGGGGTGTGTAAGTATTACTAGGAATTTCTGGCAACCAATTGCGCCTGGTTTTCATTACAAAAAACTATAAACACTGTTCTACAAGAAATTAAAGTTTTAAAAACAAATAATTTTTAAGCAAAAAGCACAACCGGCACATATTTATAAAAATTTAGGATTACCGTTAATTTATTCATGATCCAAAAATCGGCACTAAACCAAATTAATATGGGGCCACGCTGGAGATAGCGCTTTTATAATAAAAAAGGTTCACGCCTCAAGCTGGGTTCACGCTTCTTCAACAGTCTGATCGAGATAGCGGAAATGGAACGGTTGAATCTCCTCGGCTTCATCAGGGGTAATAATTGGTTCACTAAAATAATGACTTGAAGCTACTCTTTTTGATTATATTATTATTAGGTACGTGTCTCCTCCTGACACTCGCTTAAAGAGGGCACTTACAATGGACAATTATGTCTCCAGTAAAAGTATGAAATACTCAACACATGCCTTTCTAACCTAACCTAACCGTTGGCTTCTCTAAATACTATATATAAAAGTAATCCCGATAGTCCCTAATTAGTGTAGAAAATACCAAAAAAAATCCCGAAAACTCATGAAAAATAAAGAAAACTTCTAGAAATATTCCGAAAGTTCTTTAAGAAACGTTAAACACGAAAAATCCCGAAAACGAAACCCAAATAAAAACTCAAGAAAATTGTAGCAAATTTTTAAGTTTCGAAAAAGCATAAAGAATTTCATTATTTCGTCAATCTATTAAATGAAAAATCGAATTATATTTAGAACTTTATCAAATACCTTAGTACTTTAGTAGTTACTTAGCAATATCAAAAACTTGAAGTACTTTAGTATTTCGTATTTAGCGTCTCTTC
>NW_023458565.1:3944017-3956349 GCF_013731165.1 Rhagoletis pomonella | reverse complement strand
AAAAAAAAAATGAGCTTGAACAAACTATTTGCAATTTTATTTTCGATTATGATGTTGATTTAATATTATGTAAATAAAATTTCTTTTATGTAGATATTGTAACGATTAGTTTATTTAGTTAATCTCGTAATAATTCAAAATACTTTGTAGCTTTTGCACTATATGATGTGAATTGCAATGTGCATATAAAAATTTTGTATGGTTTTACATTCCAAGCATTCTGGCAGGACAACATAGCGCAGTGTCCTAAAGAAATGTTGACAAAAAAAAAGTTTTGGATATGCAATTTTATAGATCATTGAGTTTTAGTATAGTAAAGCACAAGTTGCAAGTGGCTAAGAGGTCGCGTTGATTTTTAATAATTTTTTTCGCTAACATCTCGAGCATTATTAAAAATCAACGCGAACACTTGGCCACTTGCGACTGGTACTTTATTACATTAAAATTAAATGATATATATTTATAACTTTTCTATAAACCAAAAAAAAATTTAATGTTGGGGAACATTTTTTAAAACATTAAAATTTTTGTTTTTAAATTTTTTCGTTTTGTTGAAACCTTAAAATTGTTTTCAACTAGTTATATTACGTAACATTTATTAACGAAAACAGGAGAATCGATTTTCTTCAAAATCGCTACTTTTCTACTTTTTGCACTAAAAAAATTAACACAAGCAAACAAAAATTCAAAAATCGGGCTCAACTGCTCACATGCAAATCTTATTAGCTTTCGTTTAAAAAAAATTTATCATATTGAGTGAAAAATGAAGGGTCCTTGAATTGTGAATTGTTCCAGTTTTGAACCACTGTGCGATGTAGAGATCAAAGGTGGCGCCCATCTCGTACCGCTATTCAGCTCTCAGTGAAGTTGACAGAATCGCTGTTTGAATGACGTCAAACTTGTGCTACTCGTTTACGTTTTTTCTTGCAAACTTTCTTTTTGGTTTCTTGCTCGTGTTTTGACATTTCTCTCTCAACTGCACCAGTGTGACGTCACACAAAAATTATTCTCAAAAATCTTCTCTGATCGGCGCAGTCCTGTGCTCAAACTCTGGTTCTGGTTAGAAATTTTTCAACGGAGCATCAAACCATGGCGTAACGGGTGGAAAGCAATTGCACCTGGTAATATTCACTAAATTTTCACTGATGGTTCGAAGCTCAACGGTAATGTGGTGGTTTTTCTCGCTAACCCCTACCGTCTTGTTTAACGAACTAGTGTAATGTCTTCTATGCTGAAGTTGCAGAAATTAATGGACCCTGTTAACAAACTCCGAGCCAATACCAATGAAATAGATGCTTTAATTTTCAGAGACAGCCAAGTTACAATTAGAGCTGTAAGCTCAGACACGTTTGGACTGTCGCCGATCTCTGCAGGAGATGGCTAAATATAACCGTTTTAACCCCATATGGATTGCTCATAACATAAATATAGAAGGAGCCACAACCTGCAACCAGGGGCAAGCAGGTTTTTATATGAAAATAACGCTGTTGTATAGTCTCTTTTCGCTCCCGGAGGTAGGGAATGTATTTGCTACCCTCTTGTCCATACGTCAAACCGCTTGACCAGAGACCTAGCTTATGCAAATGGCTTCTAGCCTACAATGGCCTTCAAAATGCTTGTAAATTTTCCTAGTTTATCTTTAGGTAGTTCCATTAGTAGCCTAAATTCTTCTGGATTGTACTTTCCTAGTAAGATTTTAGCTTAACAAGAACCCGTTTGGTATTTTCCTTTCTGGGCACTTCCTTTCCCGTGTTTGGACCTACTGAAAGGTAGCCATTCTATTTAAATGGTCGGCTTCCTCATTTTCTTCATCTCCCTGGAACCCATAACAATAGGCTTCTTCTACACACACTCTAGGACCACTGAGTATTTGACCTCGAGAAATGGGAGAGCCTTACTTTAACTTAAAATTTGGATTCTCTCACTTCAATAATCACTGCGAAAGTTGATGCCTACATTGACACTGATGGCACAGACTTCCGCTTTGCAGATGCTTAGAAAACACATCCCCTCTGTACTCTAAGAGCTGTTTATGTACCGTTTCAGTGTACTCGTCTGTCTGGAAATATTACTCCAAGTCGCCTTGCTGTATGTATCAACCTGAAACTTTCTTCGAAAACTACTAATATGTATATGCATTTCAACTCTGGAAAACAGAACTAATGGGAGCTAGAAGCTTAGCTTGTACTACCTGTTGCTTACCTTTTCCAAAACCGTCTCTCAAGAAATTTAGGTGAGCTCGCTATGCAGCCTGTTCAACTGCAAGATGCAGTGGCTCAAGATCTACTATTACCTCCAGCGCTGCCATGAGAAAGGTGCGTATATCCCTTGAAATGCAAACATACGACAGACGTTGAATCCTTATGAGGGTCTGCCTCACCGTTACTAGAGTAGTCGTCGAACCCCAAGCCACTGCCTCATAGGCTACTATTGGTCGTACCATTTTGATGTATGTACATCCATTTTGGAGTCCTTGCAGTACATTCCCAGGATTTGCCTACTAGACGTTTATACACCATCAGCGCTCTCGTAGCCTTATGATGCGCTGATACAGAAAGTCGAGCGGCGCCGAGCGAAGCAATGTGGAACAAGGTGAAGCTACTGGTGTTCACACTGTTTTCAGCTACAAAAGGCTTTTGAAGAAGCTTGCTGTGTGAACACTTTCATATAGCTACAGCAATTTGAAAGCTTCATTCAACTCGGAACGGCTCCGTTTTCTGTGTGAACGTATCGTTAGAGGTGGTCGCATAAACATAAGTCCTCCACAGGAGTTTGGAGTCCAAGATAAGTTTCAGGTACAGAAAATATATTGAGATAGGGACGTTTTCGAACTGTCTGCCGAGATATATATATGAAATTTTAATGCATAGAAACAGAAGTAACAAAGGAAATGGTTATGATAAAATAATGAAATGCGCATAAAAATATTCACTAAAGAAATTGTATCGTTTATTCACATTCATACATACCCTACGGGAAATGTATCTAACTATAAGTTAACTTGGAGTTGATTAGGAAGGAAGTAATGGTCACTATTAACTGCATTTTTCTTTGAGGATAGCTAACTGTAATTCTATGACGATGACCGCGAAATAGTCAAGGGTAGTTACCACCGCATTAGATATCAACTAACTTGTAACTAATAAATTTTGGACATAAAATATCAATAGGAAAAGCAAAATATTTTTTTTATTCTTTTATTTATTTACTTTATTTTATGACATTTCATATTTGTTTAGATATTCTGCTGTAGGTGGTCCCATATTCGACCTTCATCAGAAATAACTTCAAAATGATAACATAAAATTTCGATCTTCCTTTTATTTGTCCTAAATTCGAAAAAGTATTTGTGAAGTGCAGAAAGAAAGTGTATTTAAAGTAAAATTTTTATGAGGATATTTAAATAGAAACTGCGTTACTTTTTACCTGGTTTCAAGTTAGCTTTTTGTAGCAAACTACAAGTTATATATTTTTTATAGAAATCCCTTTAAAAAGCTAACTACAAGTGGGTTAGATTTTATCAATTCATAATTTATTTCTGCAGGGTATACGTGTGTATATGTGTAGATATGCAAATGTATTAAGGAAAATAAATACAATTAAAACAACTAAAGCCTTTATCAGCGTTTCAAATGCCAAACACGCGATGACAGATAATGGCGGTGACAATGTCTGGATGCATCCACAGACAGCAGACTCATCCATAAACTAGAAATAGTTTAACGCAATTAGGCAACGCGTACGGACATCCAACTAGTTGGTAACGGAAATATACACTTGGTGAGCTTTGGGATGTAATAAAAGGATACATACTTTAATATGTATGTATGTATGTGTATACTTATGTATGTTTGTGCATGTGACCGATTAATAATGTGTGAAACAACTATCGCGCCATGCAACTAAAAGTTGGGAGGATTTGCATGAGGAAGCCATAAATACTTTATTTTATTAGCATCTACTTATGTATGTACATGTTTACATACTAGAATTGACTACGTCTACGCTGTCATTGCCATTGTTGATTTTTTAATTATAGACCGTCAAGTAAATTGCGCAGCGTAAAAAGCAACACTCTGAAGTTGCGAGGACATTGAAAAGCAAGTCGTCAATTGTGAATGACAGACAGGCCAGCGAGTCAGCTTAGCCGTGCAGTCCTTTTGCGAGCGTTTGAGCTGCTTGGAGTATTTAGCGCCAGTGGGTGAATGCCTCAGCACACGCCACTTAAGGGCATCACCTACATAAACGCTTTTTCGTAAACTACAAATGTAAAGCTTGGCAAATTTGTCGCAACGTCGCATCTTGAAGGTTAGTCAAATGTCGTCTCCGCTGTGACATGGAACGAAAGCGTAAGCAATTTTTTTTTTTTATAAAATTTGTCCTTTGCGTCCGGGGTGCATACACATGCGTCGGTTCAAACAAAAAGTGAGCAGTCATCGTGAATTTTAGGTGCCGTCAAAAACAAAAAATGGCGCACACAGGTGCACACATTTGTTACGTGCCGAAATTGCATATGGTTGTGTGTGGGTGTGTGTGTGCTTTGCTTCCAGCACGAATTCTCGCACGTCTGGTCTCTGCTGCATGCTGCATGTGGCTGTAGCAATTGGCGCGTGTGTTGCTTTTGTTTTTCGTTTTTATGTAGTTGTTGCAAAGTGATGTGCATGCCATTTTTTAATTAATTACGCCAACGGTATTTTTCCGAATAATTTCAGGTGTTAAATTGGCCATAACTGTGCGCTAATAAAATAATCAAAGTGTTAAAAAAAACACTTCCCTGGAAATCTCTGGAGTGCACGTGTTGAAAAGTGTTCGATCAGCTAATTTATATTTCTTCTTATTGGTATTTCGCAATTAAAGCTAATAAAAAAAAATATTTTTGTGGTGTCGTGTGCGTCTGTAGTTTGTCACAAAATGTCATTTGAGTCTGCTTTTTGCGGCAGTTGGTATTGAAACCGTAAAAGTGTTGAAGTGTTTCGGAAAAAAAACAAAACTTTTTAACTTTTATCGAATTTCACCATTCACATAGCCGGGGTAAGTTTTTTGTATCCATACGATATCTTAAAAAAAGAGATGCGAAAATATTAAAAAAGATATTAGTAAAGAAAGTAGCGTAATATATTTACACTGCCGGCAAAAAGTATTGGCACAGCAAATTTTTCACAATATGTGCATACAATTTTTTCACATTTTTTTCCGCCAATTTTTTATAAAAATGTGGTTCATTCTGCAACAAAAACATAAGAATATAACACCTAAACTTTGTGCAAAACTCGCAAAAATTCAGCGAATTTTCATGCAAATTTTTAACTTTTAATTCGATTTTTTAGAATTTTTTCGAATATGCAGTTTTGCAGCCCATTCAATTCTAGTAAAAACCTGCAAGAGATTTTTTTTTGTGGAAGGTATTTTGCATTCTTTCCATATATGTAAATAAAGTATTTTCGATTTTTTTTTTGTATAGAAGAAACTGCGTGAAAAAGAATTGCCAAAAATCAACGGTAAGTCCTTGCTACTGAAAACTTGTACTTTGTTATAATAAAATTGATTGGGCTACAAATCCACATACTGAACAAATTCTAAAAAATCTGATTAAAAAGTGAAAATTGTATTGAAGTTTGCTGAATTTTCTGGAGTTTTGCACAAAGTTTAAGAAATATATATTTATGTTTTTTGTTGTAGAACTAACCATATTTTTATAAAATATTGGCGAAAAATATTGGAAAAAATGACTCCATATATTGTGAAAAATTTGCGGTGACTTTTTGCCGGCAGTGTACGATATGTGTAGAAGTTACCAAAATTTAACTTTTAAAACTTTTTTAATTCAATTTTCTTTTAAATTTTAGAAACTTCGTTTATGTATTTATTTTCTTTCTTAATTCTTCTTTTATTTTTTAAATGTTTTTTGCTTTTTAATTAATTTTTTTTAGTTCAGTTTCTCTTAATTTTTGATGTTATTGTTTACAAAAGATACATATTTTTTGTACTTCCTTTAACCTATTTTATTTATCGCTCCTTTTTTTAATTTAATTTTTTTTCTTTTGTTAATAAATTGTTTTTGTTGTATGCGGTACTCGCCGTAGCCAAAGCGCAAATATCTGTAAATCGTCTGCAAGATCTTTATCTGGAAAACTCCAAGTGCCGTCTTATCGGATATTGTCATTGTTCATGCTTCTACACAATATAAATAGTACATAGGCATAGCACTATGAATGACTTATAGAGTGCGGTGTTCGTATGTCCAAAAAGGCGTTTACTTCTCATTTGCCAACTCAGTTCAAAGTTAATAAGTTATTCGTATATTTAAAGAACAGTTGATGAACTTAATTCTTCGGCCAAATTTTTGGCATAGTTTGGAATTCAATCGGTATGCACGTTTTACCAGAATAATAACTAGATTTGCAGCCAAAGACTAAGGGGTATTTCACAATGATAATGTTCAGCTTACGATACAATTAAAAATTTACGCAATTATAAGTTTTGGAGCAAATTTACTTGTTTGGCTGCATACCTGAACGGCTAAAAAGTCGCGTTGATTTTTGAGAATTTTTTTTTGAGCCCACTTGTTTGGGTTTTTTAATATAACAAGCACAATTTACAAAAATTTGCGTTGATATGTTGCAATTTTGTTGCTGACGGTCTCTCGCATTTTATTTCATAAGAAATTCATACATATATGAAAAGAAGTGCTAAAATCCCTCGCCGAGAAAAAATTCTCAAAAATCAACGCGACTTTTTAGCCTATTAAAACTTGCATTTCATCAGACCAAAATTGTAAGGGGCTATAAAACTACATACCCGAAAATTCATTATAAAAAAACTTTAAATTTTGATGAAAATTTGTTGAAGTTTCCTAAATTTTGTATAAAGTTCGAAACTGTGATTTACACGGTTTTAGTTAAAGCTTAGACGATATTTTTATATAAAAATTACAACGAAAAAATTAGCTCGAAAAACGTTACGAATATATGAAGAAAATCAACATGTGTGACTTGTTTGAGTCACTGTATATAAATATTACTCATACGCCCTGTTGGGAGGTTCTTGTCTTACCTACTGAGCCGCCCTTGCAGCGCAAAGGGTAGATAATAAACATATATTGTTTTCACAATGTATAACGCTGTTTTTAAAAAGCTTGTGTCGAACACATAATGCCAAATTAAATACGATGGTATCTTTAAAAAAGATATTTTTAATTCATTTAGATATAATATATTATTTGCGTACTAAGAATGTTAAATAGTTAATAACTATTTAATATAGTATAACCTCTACCAAATCACACATACATATCTGTGTCGTACAATTAAGGTAGCTTAATTAAGCTTTTGTTAGAAGGTTTGACTTTGAATTAAAAAATAATTTTTTTTATATATATTTTTATTAAGCTTCTAGTAAAAGGGCATCTTGAACTATTTAAACGTTAAGATATTGTTTGGGAACCCAATGAAATTTTTCTTTAAAGGGAACGGGCCTATACCGACTTAGGCTAATTTAATTGAGCGGCACAGATATGCATGTAAATTTATATTTGTACATACATATATACATACAAACATGCGCACATATCCTCTCGTATTGAACACTAATAAGTGTAGGCGCATGACTAATAATTTCGTGAATTGGATATAAATATTAGATTCGATTCTTATCTAAACAATTTGTAATTAATAGTAATGTAATTAAACAGATAACGGTTGTTTTTCTAGAAAATTTTATTTGCAGTGGCTTATCGCTTTGGTTTGGGCAAAAGTTAACATTGATTTTCGCGTGATTAACCATTTCGCCATGGTTTGAAATAGTTTTATGCATAAGTATGATAAAACTGTCTCTAATATGTATATAAAAGGCAAAATAAAACAGCAAAATAGGCAGGAAAAGGCACTTTTTAATAGAGCTCGTAAAAGTGGGTTATCTTCTGTCGATATAGAAATCCGAAATTAGAAGTGTGAATAGGGAGCCATGGAATACCTAGTGTGAAAGCGTGTCATGAATCAGCCAGATTTAGGCGAATACTCGCAAAAAAGCCCGCAGTCTTTTGTTATCTGATAGACTAGGCAAGACATTGAACAATGAGCAGGGAGAAGTCGCTAAACCTTCGCTCTGATGTTATTTAATTTTCTTTGCCACTCTTCCCCAGAAGAAGTTTCGGTTGGTATTACGCGTCAGGATTGCAGCGCCCTCTCCAACATTCTGGACAATCGTCACCTGGCCTGGGCGATAAACGCCGCCGAGAATCGGGTATATCCAAAACTTTTTGTGGGTCGCCTAGGTTGCGTTCATCCGGTAAGGGCTTTTATGCTTTTCGCTTTTGAATTAATTTTCCTTTATTTAATTTCCATTATTAACCGACTTCACAAAAAGGAGAAGGTTATCAGTTCGTCGGAATATTTTTTTATTTGTTTTTTTATGTATGTTACCACATAACTTTGGACCACGTTAACGGATTTCTATAATAATTTTTTTAAATGAAAGGTGTTACCTCACAGGTGGTTCCATACTAATTTAATATAAATATGTTTTTCAATTAAAATACAGTTAATTTTCTAACAAAATCCATACAAACGAAAATTTAAAATTTTGCTAAAAAAAATTGTTCTTAGAATATTTAGAGGTGTTTTCAGTATGCAGTTTTATTTATAGCCAAATAAGTTTTAGTATAATAAGTTTAAAGTAGCAACAAATTACCTCTGTTTTCGACCATTTTTTTTATTGACGCGCGTCCACAATTTTTTCCATATAACGCATGTACGCTTTTTTTTTAATTATGACAAGCTTTTATTAGAGGTTAATAAAAAAAGAAAGATCTACCCCCGCATCACCGAGCGGCAAAATTTTTTTTGAGTTATTTCTTTTCATTTAAGTAATATCGGTTCTAAATATGAAACAAATCGTACCATAAATACGTATCTGTTTTCAAAATATCCCAACTCCTGCCCCGTCAATTAGGGAAAACTTGTGTGGAGCGTTTTCTTTTCATGCAAGTAATGTAGGTGGGTGCAGGGAATTAACACCCGCGGACGCTATTGCCTTTTCGAAAGGAAAATTAAGCACGCGGGCTTTATTGCTTTTTGCCGGTCGGCGTTATTTCCCTTCCGATAGGGCAATACATCCAAAACTAAATAACAACTAATATGATAACTTTGAACTAAATATTTGTTTTCCTTTATTATAAGAAGAAATTAAAATTAACAGATTTCTGTGCATATATTTAATACATATTTCTGTATGTATGTATGTTCATATGTATGAAAATTAGTAGATTCCTACCGTGCTCTGCAAAGCAATCTGTGCTAAGTTTAAAATGATTGGCCGAGCTTCTCCTCCGATTGGCGGTGTGTGCCTTAATGTCATACAAACCACTCGACCACGGCTCGATTTATGTTATTCTGCCCTTTACTCATTTTTGTTGTTTCTGAAATTTTCAGCCGCCTTCTCAGTTAAATCAGCCTGCGCGTCATCATAATATTTCTGCGGCGTGGCTAAACACAAACAATCAACTCCTCATCGTAAAAACATATAGAGCATTTAAATTATGTAAGTATATAAACAAATAAATTTTCGGGTGTAATAGCGAGGGAGGAAGCGAGCCTGGTGGCGCTCAAACGCGGCATACACTGTATGCAAAAATAGAGTAATTCGTTTAAAAAACATTCCATTTTATGCAAATGTATGCCTTCAGATCTTAATACAAAATTATAGTTGATATTTTTCAGTAAAATGAAGGCAGAGGAAATAATACCCAAGGGCTTTGTTTCCTTTTTTTATAAAATAAAACAAGCGGGTGTTATTTCCTTTTCTTGGGAAAATAAATCCCGCCGCCGATAGTGCTCTTTCGCCAAGGAAATAAAGCCCGCGGGCTTTATTGCCTTTTGTCGGTGGGCGCTAATTCCCCTTCGGATTGGAAATAACGCCCGCGGGCTTAATTTTTTTGTTTTTTGTTTTGAGGAGATCAAGTATGTGGGCGTTATTTCCGTGGATGTTATTTCACTGCACCAGTAATGCACATTTTAAATATGAAACATATCGGAACATAAATACGGATTCAACTTTTACATTGCATTGTCATCAGGGTCTGCACCACGTTTGAAGTTTCAAGTTTCTAGCTCTCATCGGGAATTCGGTTAAAACTTTATTAAAAGGTTTGATTATACATAGGTGAAACATAGTAAAGGCTTGTAATAAAAGAAAATTAGCCCAGAACTACAGCGGAAAAGCATTGTCTCTATGCGAGATTTACGGGCCTGTGCGAGCCAGCGAAGACTTCCTTTGCTTTAGAAAATTGTGTGGCGAAGGGCTTGGTTGGTCTTAGCATTTCCAATTGGCGTCAGTTGATACCAGAGAAAAGAAACGACCGACGTACATATCAAAAATCGTATAACAATGTTTGTTTTTCAAAGTTCATCCTAATCCTTCAAAAGAAATAAGTAAAACTGGTAAAACTTTACAATGAAAAACACAAAACTACTCTCCCTAATGTAAATATCTATGATATGTAGCTTTACATATTCATATATGTACATACATATGTATACTTATGTACTTATGCAAATATACAGCTACGTATTGTAAGTATTTTATATATGGCTTTGTTGGCTTTATTCCCCAGCTAATAATAAAAAGTTCAGTTACGCTTCTTTGCTTGTATCTACCTTAGCAAAAGCGCATTCCTCCACGCCTCGAAATATTCAAAAAATGTAGAAGTATTTCGTTTATTCTCAACATGCTCGCAAAGCTACAGAGAAAAAGCTCACTAGTCAGTGAACACACTAGTAGATGAATTGGTATTTAGAAACCTCGCGGAAAATTTAACAAGTCTGGGTCCTAGATCATAATCATGCTTCTAGGAATTAGCCAACAGAGGAGTGCTTAAAGAAATGGTCTGCTGTTAAATAGGTCCGGAGCCCGGCATAAAGATTTCTGTAGAATTTGTGAAGATGTAGAAGCCGTCGAGTGTCTCCTGTCCAAATGCTTCGAACTGCGAAGAAGCCGCTACAGGTTTTTAGAAGCCATTTCCCATAAGGTAAGCACGGATTAGGCGCCATTTCACTCTAGGGACTCTAGATTTTTCAAAATATCAAGTTTATTAACTGAAATGTGGCGACAGGGTTGTAGAGAAATATTCTTCTTTGGGCTATTGTGTCACTGAATAAGCTTTTCATAAGAACCAACCTAGCCTAAACTTAGCCTCCAGTACTGCTGGAGTCAATTGCTACTTTTGAACCGCTACTGCACCGACTCCTAGGCAAGTAGCTACTCTATTAACCCGTGGTAGTGCACATGGTAGTGCAGAGTAAAACTAGTCGGAAGCAGAATTGCGAAAAACTACGAAAGGGGGCGTAGATTATTCACGCAAAGAACTACTTTAGTAACTCCTGGTAGTGCAGAGATAGCCGATGCTGACTACCGCCTATGATATTGCCCTGTAACAGTAATTGTTGAAATACACACCAAGTAGTCGATCGGTAATCGACGGAGTTTACTTGGCAGATACGGAATCATCAGTCTTGTAGTCGCTCCCGCGAACTGCAGGGTAAAGATGAAAATACAGATGTACTTAAAATTTTTAATATACAGCAGTCTCAGTAGAACTTCTTAACCGGAACTCCAACTTCAAGTCGTCATGAATTATCATGATCTTATAGCAACGAAAACTGTATAAATATGTGCGTCGTTTAGGCAAAAAAGAATATGTATTATACATACAGTCAATAAAGTTTAGGTACAGCGAACTTTTTACAATACCGGCAATTTTTTTTTAAATATTTTATTTTTCGCTAATTTTTTTATATATATATTTTATATGTATATGGTTAATTCTACAACAAAAGCCCCAAAAATCAGAGTTCCAAAATTTATGCAAAATTAAAGAAAATTCTGCGAAATTTCATCCAAATATTGCACTTTTTATTTTTAGCCAACTCAATTTTAGTATAACAAAGTGCAAGTTTGGGCTAGCTAGGACTTACCATTGATTTTTGCCATTTTTTTGTTGAAGGTGTCGCTCATTTTCTCCATATAAAATAAGGTTTGATAATTTTTGCCAAAAATCCTTGGTAAGTCCTAGCTTCTTCGTACTTGCACTTTTTTATATTAAATTGAATGGTCTAAAAATCTGCATACTTAACTTTTTTCTAGAGAGCGTAAATAAAAGGGTGCACTATTTTACTGAAATTTTGCAGATTTTTCTTTAATATTGCACAAGGTTTGAAACTCTAATTTTTTGGAGGTTTTGTTGTAGAATTAACAATAATTTTATAAAAAAAAAATTACCGAAAAATAAAATAACGGGTGATTTTTTTGAGGTTAGGATTTTCATGCATTAGTATTTG
>NW_023458565.1:3897923-3943617 GCF_013731165.1 Rhagoletis pomonella | reverse complement strand
TTTTTTTTAAAAAAAAAGTTATCAAGCTCTTAAAAAATCACCCGTTATTTAAAAAATAGTTGCCCATATTGTAAAAAATTCGCTGTGCCTAAATTTTATTGACTCGAGTGTCCATACCACAATGGACGGGGTTCACACTTCATGTGTTTGATTTGTTTCAAATTTTTAGGGTTCATGGACAAACATAAATAATAAATAAATATGAAATTTGAGCTTGATTAATACATTTTTAAAAACCTTACAGCATAAAAACAAAAACAAATCGATTTAACAGCTTTCGAAATATCTCGAGAACGGGGCGAGGAAAAAATTTGAAAAAAATCACACATACACACATCAAAATTCTCTATGAAAAGAAACATTTAAAATTTTTTTTTTCTTGAAAAATTTTTTCCGTAAACATTTTTTGATAAAAAAATTAGTTTTTGAAAATATGCAATTTCAAAAAAAAATTAAAAACTCACAATGGTAGCGCAATATTTAAGTATAGTATTACGGGGTGCGTAAATGAGTACAAATTTTTTAACTTTGTTAAGATTTTTTTGAGTATGCAGTTTTGTAGCCCATTAAATTTTGATACAATAAAGTGCAAGTTTTAAGCGACTGCAAAACTGGCCTTAATTTTTTTAATTTTATTTGAAAACGGTTTTACGCATTTTCTTCCATAAGAAAAACAGTGCAAAAAGCTGTCAGCATAAAAAATATTAAAAATCAACGCAATTTTGCAGTAGCATGAAACAAATCAAATACATGAACCATGAACCCTGTCCATTTTGGTATGGAACGATCCATATACATATGTACATATATTACACTGGACCACAAATTTCAACTTTTTCTCTTTACCAGAAACGCCGTTATGAAATTCTTATGTAAAATCACCCCCTGATTCCGAAAATCAAGGTTATTTTTAATTCTATGGTACCGTTTTTGAGATATTTGAAATTTACCGTTTTTGTAAAAAAAAAAAAATTGGGTCCACTTTATCATATATATCTCAAGAACGAATTAAGCAATACGGTTTGAAGCTTTTAAAAGGTAATAAAATTTTCTATAAACTGTGCATAAAACACTTTTTGCTAGGCCCTGTAGATTCAAAGATAACGAACAATCATTACCGATTTTTTCAATTTTTTTTGTAAAAATATAAAAAAAATTGTACTTTGCGGGGAAGGATCTCGAAAACCTTTTATTTTTTTGCAGATTTTTTTTTCTCCCTAAGCTCTGTTGTATTACAAAAAAAATAAGCTATCATCGAAGAAAACCTGGGTATTTTTATTTGATCGCTTATAACTTACGTAGTTTTGCATCGATTTTCTTCGATGATAGCTTATTTTTTTTGTAATACAACAGAGCTTAGGGAGAAAAAAAAAATCTGCAAAAAAATAAAAGGTTTTCGAGATCCTTCCCCGCAAAGTACATTTTTTTTTTATATTTTTACAAAAAAAATTGAAAAAATCGGTAATGATTGTTCGTTATCTTTGAATCTACAGGGCCTAGCAAAAAGTGTTCTATGCACAGTTTATAGAAAATTGTATTACCTTTTAAAAACTTCAAACCGTTTTGGAATTGCTTAATTCGTTCTTGAGATATATATGATAAAGTGGACCCAATTTTTTTTTTTTTTGCAAAAACGGAAAATTGCAAATATCTCAAAAACGGTACCATAGAATTAAAAATAACCTTGATTTTCGGAATCAGGGGGTGATTTTACATACGAATTTCATAACGGCGTCTCTGGTAAATTTTGGCCGTCGACCAGTGTTATTTGAAAGCACCCCCTAATGTGCATGCATACATACATAACTTCTTACATACGTACATATATGTATGTACTTAAAGCAAATAGTTGTGGTCAATCCTAAAAGGAAGAGTCAAACTTTGTATTAGTGGCTAATCAAAAGCAACGATACATCCCTGCAAAAATTTGAGGACCAGGTGGTCCACTGGGTCGTAGTTTTAAAGTATGTGCAAAAGGGCCAGGTTGCATACTAGTAACTTGTTATGCTCACCTGGACCACTTCAAACGTAAAAAACCGATATATGTGTTGAGATCCACCTATTCGTGCCTCATCGGCAACATGATTCGGCTGCCGAATGTGCCATGATCCAAAAGGAGTAGTTGTCTAGGTGGACCCATGTAATGCAGGGGTGGACCAGCAGTGGTCCCATGTTATGCAGCGTTGGACCAGAGGTGGTCAGGTCCAATGACATCGCAATGTTAATGTTACCATATTTTCTCCATATACTTGGACCATTTTCGTTACTAGTGTTGGTTACAAGGTAGTGTGGTCCCGTACTAGTATTTAACCTAGTCCCAATTTTTGCAGGGATACATCGCGCCTACACACTATTGGTCTGTTCCCCTATTATTCGGCCAAGAAACCAAAGAACTACCAAACATCAAACTCACTTTATTAAGTAAGAGCAAATGCAAATACCTGACATATTTGAGCACAATACTTCCTTTCTTTGTTTACGCATGCAACTCAGCTGATCGTTTGACTGTTTTCATAAAATTAAAAATCCTAAATCCTAAACCCTAAAGCTTCGGATTGGGCGACCGCGCGATTTACTCTCTCAAATGTTAAAACTTGGTTCAATTTTAGCGATTTAAAAAAATTCAATTTTTTTCAAACCCCGTTAGTGGACCCCTAAAAATTTCTTTAAAAGTGTGAAATTTTTGTTGAAGTCATAAGTTTTTACGAAGAAAAAAATAGAATTTAAAAAAATATTCAAAAATTATATGCTGATATTTTTTAGAGCCACCCGCATACATACATATGTAGGTACATTCTCATATGAATTTCTCCATATCGCATATCCTTTTATTTACATTTCTATTTATCTATTCAACAAGTCTCAGTTGACTGCCTGCTTTCGTCATCTGCCAAATTTTATTCCGAGCGCTCTGAAATGTTCTAATGTCCTTTTGAAAAGAATATAACTGCCAGTCATTTGCGTAAGCCTGCTTAATTCGTTTTTGGTCGCGCGCGAAGAAAGTTCTTCACTCCGAGTCAACGAATAAAATTTAAGTGCGGACTATTTAAATTATTTGGAAGCTAAATGTTGACCATACAATGGAAACGAAACAGGCGTGGAAGTAGGTTAAAAATTTAAATGTCGTAAATCGGTTTATAGGCCCTAAAACTTAAAATTACAATTAAAATATGTACCTTTATAATAAAATAAACCAACTATGGGTACGTAAGTTCAAAGAGTAAATTGGGAATTGACAAAAATTGTTGAATGGTATATTAAAAATACAAGCTAGCCTAACGGACTACAGAAGAACTCAGAATGATTGATGCTTATAAAATTTAAGTTTAAATAAATTCGAAGCGTTCGCTATAAACATTTAAAAAACTTTGGTAAAAATTTCGAGCTTTTTAATTAGTCTTCTTAGAAATATTTTGTATGCAGCTTTGCCGAACATTCAATTTTATTTTGAGATGCCTTCCATCAACCGGTCTATTCGGAACATGATATTATTTTTTAACGTAATTTAATTATGAAACTCCTTGGTCAAAATAATTATACACGTATTTTCTCTTTTGACCCAGAAATTTTTTTTGACAGTTATATATAATTTTATTTTTTTTTTGTTCAAAAATCGATTTTTCCGTCATCCACGCGAACTTGCTTCTTCAAATGTTGCCAAAAATTTACCGATTTCAACAATTTTTGCTTTACAATTTTTTCAATAATTTGGTCTACTAGATATAGTTAAAATGAATGGCTCAATAGCTATTATTTATTTTTAGTTTAACAGTAATAAAAAAGTGCAAAAATTTTTGGAAGTTTAATATCTCAAAAAGTGTATTTTTATTTTTTCTCAAACTTCTCTATCGTTAACAAGACACTTTGAATTCCATTTTAACTGAATGCCTAGTAACTAAAATTCGTTTTTCCCGAGTTATCATTTTTCGATGAAAAACCTGTTTTCCTAGTAAACTTTTTTTTTCTTGAAAAACGGTGTTTCTGACATCTTTATATTGACGCACACGCAGTAGATTTCTCCTTTTTAACTGCCTGTACTTTTAATTGCATCAAATATTTTCACATGTTCTTTGTTTGTTTATAATGGCTTTTGCAAAAATTTCCAAATCAAAAGTTATCAGAACATATGTATTCTATGACACTGGGAAATATTATTTTTTACTTTTTCCACAGAGTACAGATGAAAAAATTTACAAAAAATATCTTTGGTCACCTACTTTTTGTGCGCCTATTAGAAATGTCCGCTTATGGGAATTTCGTTAAAAATAAAATTCAAATTCAAATTTAAAAAATTTAAATTGCGTATTTCTTCAACAATTTTTATTGAGCTCGAGGCCGTTTTTAATGAAAATTTATTGTGGAAAAGCAACAATAATTTTGAAAAAATGGTAGAAGTGATAGCTATTTCGGAAATCACCACATTTCCTCATCAGACTTCTTTCAGTAGGCTTCGAACCGACGATCCCACTGACTCAGCCAGTTGCCTATGCACCGTGCCAAGTACGCCTTGTAAATTATCGTTTGCTTTTTTCCACTATTTTAATTTTTGTTATGCCAACACAATCAAGATTTCTAAATTAAAATAATAATTATTCTCCAATAGACAGTAACAGGGTGAATTAAAAATGAGTTGAAATTTATGGCGTTTTCTTTCCTACCGACAAATCTCATTACCCAGTTATAGAAAAAGGGGGCCTGGCACCTCCCACGCAAACTAAATTTCTCACACTACATACACATTCTAGTACGTCAAACAAATTCCAAATCCGCCTATTTTCGAATAGACTTTTATTCAATATTGTATTTCTATAATTTCTCCTGTTTATCAAATGAGGCCTTGAGCGCCTGATTTGCCTAAATAACATTTAAAAAAAAAGTTTAGGCGCACCCTTTTTTATGTTTTCTTTTACTACAATATAAAGCATCACGTAGGTTCAATGAAACATTTTAAAACATTTAAAATTTTTCTTATAATTTTTTTTCGATTTGAGGGAACCCTACAATAGCTTTCATCAAGTTTTCATTATATTCGCTTCAAAATTGCTACATTTTCTGCACTTTGCATTATTCAAAAATCGGGCTCAACTGGGCTCTTGCTAATTTTATAAGCTTTAAGTAAAAAAGGTTTATCAAATTGGTTGAAAGCTTAGCGGCTTCAGTGAATGATGAAGACTAATCCGCAGTTTTGGACCACTGTACATCGGTGTCTGCGCTCAATTTTGACCAAAGTACTTCTTTAAATGCCTACCATATCTGCTATATATCCAAGGGCATAGCTCAAATTAAACTTAGTTAGCTATCAGGGTACTATTTTTTATATATATATAGGGTTAAATTGGAGGTCAGAGGGGGATCGAGATCCGCCCATGTAAATCTCCACTTTTAGTTGGTTAGGTTAGGTCGTCCTATATGATTTTGTGGATTTTCTTTACAATTTCTGTCGTAGTGATCTCACAATATTTAATCGTTGTAAACAAAGGAGTATACTTCCCCAGAATAGAGAACAAGTCGGCTTTGATATCGGTTGCACTTAAACCTTTTAGATCAAAGTGTATTCACATAACGATGATAGATTTTTGCCATGTTCACAAATTTACGAATTGCTTTCAATTTTGATGGATCTTAATGCAAAAATGCAATTTAACATTACCAAATTCATAATTTGAGTTGCTGAGAGATATTATTATCGATCACAGTACTTTAGGGGACTGTCCGCCTATCTAAGCAATAGATTTTTCATTATCCATATTAAATAAAAGGCGTGCAGCGCCATTATACGGTGATAAGCGTGCTTGAACTTGTTTTCGTAATTTGCCAGACTATCTAAAACAAACATACATACATATACTCATATAAACAATTTATAAATACAATATATCAACTAAGTAGTAGCACCTTTAGGTATCATTAATGCCAATAAAATAAATAGAAATAATTAAATTATAATCACTTAATGTGTAAGTACATATATGGAATGGGCGCGGGGGCTTTTGCTTTCGCGTTAGGCTAAATGAATACATACGTATGTATGTATTAAAAAAAACCCCACATTGGGTGGAAATGTTGAAACTAATCGAATTAATTAATTTGATGAGCAAAAGTTTAAGTGCTACTACATATAGCATACTAAATACATTCCATATCTAATAATAAATATTTGATATATTTTTCTACGATTTTCAGCAGTCCGATTACCTTGTCGCCCTTTCGTTTCACTGAAGTCGACATGCCGAAATTATTGAATGGTTTATATAACAGCAGCCAGCATGGCATATCGCCCGAACTAGCCGATGCGCAACCTAAACTACTCCCCCGCTCATATAGAAATAAAAGACAACAAAGCAAAGTAAGTAAGGTCAATGCTCAACAGAAAATTTAATAAAGTTCACTGAAATTGAGAATAAATATAATTCAACTTGAAAACTGCAATTTACCAATTTGATTTTTTTTTTTCTTTTTTTTTCTCTCTCTCGCGCACACTTCGATCGTACTTTGCTTACTTTTAATCACACATTTGCCACAGTTCTGGATATTTTCCATGATAATCGAACGCGCCACCTCGGCGGGTAAACGTGCCGAGATTGAGGATGCAGACACGCCTCTCGAGTCCATACTGCAACCGGAAACAACTGAACAAGTTTGTCTGTTGCGTGACAGTCCGTATAGGATATTAAGGGTAAGTGTCCTTTCTAAAATGCTTCACATATTCATTTCTCATTTGTAACAAAGTGAGGGCAATACTTTTGCAAAAGAAACCAAAACAAAAAAATAAAAATAAGAAACAACAAGCACACCAACAATGGCCATAAATGTGCTATCAGCGAGAAATTAGCAATAAATTGCCAAGATAAATGCTCTGGAACAGCAATGCACCGGCAGCGTGTGATATCCCTGCAGTATATAACAACAAGAAAATGGTACATATATAAGTTAGCACATACATACGTAAATACATAGTACATGTGCGGTTGCATGCACATTAGGGTGGTCCGAAATGCATGTGAAAAATGAAAGTCGGAATTTTTATGCTCTCACCTCCTAGGATTGTTCTATACCGAAAAAATATACCCTAATTTTTACTTATTTTGAAATCAAAAAGTATTTAGAGGCCGCTCAAAGCGCCTAAAGTTTTCCATGTATTTTATGTGGGGGAAAAACAACTTTTCGTGGAAATGGTATAGAATAGTTAAAAATCAATATTTTTCTACTAGAAAGCTCTGCTTATCTGCAGGAAATTCCCTGTAATAATACTCAATGGTTTATTTAACCATTTTTTCATTGCAACTATAATGTATAGGTCCGCCAAAAACCCACATAAACCCTGAAAAATGCAACGGGGCGACCAATAAAAAATCGTTAGTATTAAAAATGGTTAAATAGACAATTGGGTATTATTATTGAAGAGTTTTCCGATCACAAAATATTGACTTTCAAGAATTCTATACCATTTCTAGGAAAAAATTTATTTTTTCCATATAAAAATACATGGAAAAATTTGAGCCCTTTGAGTGACTTCTAAATATTTTTTTATTTCAAAATAAGAATACCCCTATTTTCTTACTTATATATAGAACAATCCTAGGGGATTGGACCACCCTAATGCGCACAGGCTACTTACTGTTTGGGGAATCGACAGGGGCAAGGTTGTCGCTTAAATGGTTGAAATCTCAATTTGTTTGATGGCAATCGGTTTGTTTCGAATACGATTGCCTTCATGGTTGTTATTTTTACTATTGCAGTCAATGTTGCCTTGTTCATTTTACTTGAATGATTGACGTTGTTTTTGTTGTCCTAGCCTCGCACGGCTTGAATTGACACAGCTCGTACACGTGGCCACGCTTGAGCAGTTAGCTTTTCAACTACTCCGCGTTAATTTAAGGTGAACTTTAATCCTATACATATACACCGGCCTTGATACATACATACTAGTGTGTATATGTGTCATAGTATCTCTGCCCTTGAAAGATGGAAATCATATTGATTTCACAAATGTTGCGTTCTTAAATTGAAGTGACAGTATTGTAAATTAAATTTGTTTTTATTCGAGATATGTGCGCATATTTTCATAAATATAGGCTTATATACATTAGTAGATGTGTACATTAAGGCGGGTAAATTGTTTGGCTATGCGCGTAAAGCATAGGAGGATTCTACGCATATTTCTAAGCCAATTTGCCGAAGATACCATGGGTCTAAAATCAATTTGGCGTTTACCAAATCGCGAAAATAGGTTTCTAAGAAAATTTGAAAATTTTCACTGTTTCGCCCTCAGGTGGAAGTAATAAGTGCTGAAACGGATTCTTCATACCAAAAAATCCGTATAGCATGTTTTTATATGAAATTTGAGCACTTCTTTACGAAACTACACAGCAAAATGCTAAGGAACCTATTTTCGCAATTTGACAAACTCCAAATTGATTTTAGACCCATTGTTTCTTCGGCAAATTTGCTTAGAATTACACGTACAGTCCTTGTTTGTTATACGCGCATACCCCCCATACAAATTGACCCGCCCTTATGTTAATATGTATGTATGTATTTATGTATGTGGACAAATTGAATATTTTTTCATGAGCACGCGCGTTCTTAGTATTTGTACTGATAATAATTTTTTAGCAATCAAAAATTCACTACTGGCGTTTTCTTTTTTACCGAAAAATTTTGCCTTCTCATTGCCCTCTGCGCACAAAGACTGAAAAAAGGGCAATAAAAAGGCGAATTCTTTTTAGAAAAGAAAACGCCTTAAGGAAGAGCAACATTAAAAGGTGATGAATTTGTTCAACAAACCCCTCCCTGAAGCTCGAAAATTTAATGAAGAAGAATGTTTTACAATGAATTATTTGGGTGCTGGGGCGTATGAGTAACATTCCTGCTTTATACATACTAAGGGCCGTGTTTTGAAGTAACCTTTAACTTTAAAGCTCACTTTATATTTAAAGATTGGATTAAAAATAAAGCTATGTCTAAAGTTAGGCATTTATATTATCGGGTTTGACGTATAATAAAACTCTTTACTTTGGACACAATCATGAATGTTAATGCAACTTTTAAATTTAAAGTGAGCTTTAAAGTTACAGGTTACTTGAGAAAATGGCCCCAAGTATGTACTAGAGATGGGTTCGGGACCAAATAATCAATCGCGATTCCGGCCAATCAGACGGTTTTCACATACATATATACCACGGCTACTGCGAATCCTGTCATCTACCACTTATGAAATTTCACAAGGATTTCAAATTAATTTTAAATAGTACATACCCACATTTGTTAGGCTTGGGAAGTTCTTGAACTAAATGAACTAAAGAACCAGTTCATCCCAATGAACTAGTTCGCTAGTTCAGTCTCTTCATTGAACTAAATTTGTCAGTGCCACTATTTCTCATTTTGGATCGCGATCCAAATATTTTTTGCACGAACCTAAGTCGTGCATCCCCATCTTTATAGATACGTTTTACAAGGCGTATGCATTGTTACTACTTCAGCTTCTGGCTAACTAGTTTTTTTTCACGAATACTAAACTAGTGTAGAACGCTTTTAAAATCAAACAAGCCTTTTAATTTACAGCCGGTTTCTTAAATTGCTTTCGTGAAATTGGCTGTTATTGTTATTGCACAGCATAAGAACAAAATATTCACGATTTGATTTTGAACATGAGATATTTAAAATATATACATAAATAAATGGGCACATGAAAAGTTTAAATGTTCAACATTTTTACTAATAATAAACATTATGTGCTCATATTCAGTTTTAAACATTTTATGTGTAATTTTCCTATACGCGGCAAATTTGGTATGTAAAAGTAAACAGCCAGTTTTTAATTTGATTATACGGTGTGTAAATTAGGAGCAGAAACTGGTTACCTCTGTTTATATGCGAAAACACCAATTTTTTTACAGGAAATTTTAAACATTTTATGTGTAAGCTGGGAAATTTTGAAGAATAAATGTTTAGAATTCAACAAACAAATTTAAAGTTTGTTCTACGCCGCACATATGATAAATAAAGTGAACCAGTAGTGTTAAATTAATTAAAACGGGGTGTATATTTGCATTCATTAAGAGAGGAAACTGGTTATCTATCTTAATATGCGCTAATTTAAACAATTTTTTTTAGAGGGTACGTTTAATTTCAAGACCTGTCGAACCGAACCGGTACTAACACTTCAAGAAGTGATTAAAGCTGAAAATAATAATAATATTTTTCCGGTAACACTTTTATTAAGTGTTTGGCCGAGCTTCTGCTTCAATTTGTAGTGTGCGTCTTGATGTTGAGAGACCTAAATTTTACGCCGCTCCGAACGGCAAATGCATTTTATGGTTTAACTCTTTTCGTGGCAGAATTTAGTTTCTAATTTATGTATGTACTTGATGCTTAAACCAGGTCCTACACAGTGGTAGTACATAACCCTAACCTTACATTCACAGCAACCGAAAAAGAAACAATTGCTTTTATGGGTTCAGCGCCAAACGTAACTTAACTGCAAGGAATGAAACCGATTCAAAATAACGTTCCGGTTTGGGTTTCGGTTTTGCCAAGTGTTTCGGTTTCGGTTTTGGTTTCGTTCTTCAAAATGTATTTCGGTTTTGGTTTCGGTTTCGGTCCGGCTTCGGTTTTTCACAGAAATTTTGTTGATATTATTTAAATCACAATGCCTTAAACGTTGAGGAAAGAAAATCGAAAATTACAGTTCACTGATAATATCAACACTAGGTTCTTTCCCTAACAATCCGGACCGAATTTGGTAATTAGAAAATAAGAGAAACATTTCTTTCAAAAATGGAACAAAGTTCAGAAGTACGGAAACGCAAAAACCCACATTTCGTGCCCACAAGTCGAGAAACAGCTGATTCACGTTGTTCTTGTTTTCGTCACTTATACCATGTTCTGACCGACATCGGAAACATGTTTTCGTTGCTAAAACTGGTTTTCGACCTAAAACTTGTGTTTTCGTCCATATAAAATCTGTTAAACGAAAACCAGTTTTCGCTGAAAACTACTTGAAAACTCACTTTCCACTCATTTCAATCGGTGTCTTCACTAGTTTTTTTCGATTATTTATCGAAGTGGAAGTCATATTATATCATCTTTAATACGCCATTTCGGATTTATTGTTAATTGCCTGGCCAAAGCAAAATACGAATGAAAGTTAAAGGTTGTAAATGAAAAGAAAATGAAGGAAAAATGTTTTGGTTGTCGGTCAGAACATGGTATTAAATGCAAACACTTGGAAATTGAATTTTGGTTTCACAAATTTGATTTTAAGTACATAGATTGAAAATACATCAACAGGCCATTCACTTTTCCTTAAAAGCACCAAATAAATGCAGGCAACATATAAACACAAAACAGTGGATATACACTTTGATACTTTATCCATTTTTACTCGGAGAAAATTTCGGGCTATTTCGGGCAGGAAGAAGAATACACTTACGATCGAATACGCCCGAATTTTCGCTCTCTATTACCCATTTTGTTGAGTACAGGCATGATTTCTGGGCTATTTTGGGCATACGCGGGATCTCGCATTGCGTACGGGAAAGAAACTACTTAAATATAATTAATCGATTATCGATTCACAACAACAAAGTCATCAGCAGATTTTTGCGAAAAGTTACCTTGCCATACTTATTTACTACTTAACAAGAATTTTAGCAAAATGCTGCTGATTTTGGTTAAATAAATCATTTATTTCAAAGAAATTTTTATTTATTATTTTTGTAAATTTCTGGAAACCGATTGAATCCTGTGATTGAAATGGTTTCGGTATCGTTCCTTTTCAGGTCAAGATAACGGTTACGGGTTCGGTTTCGGTTTTGAAAAACGAAACGGTTTTAAACGGTTACGGTTTCGGTTTGGGTTTCGGTTTCATTCCTTGCTTAACTGATTAGTCGGTATAGCGCCTCAAATATTTTTTTTTTTTTTTTTGAAATGTACCATTCGCAGATGGGTTAACTTTTAGGTTTCCCTTTGAGCCCAACAGGTTTTGTCATCGAATTTCGCCATGACTTTTTTCCAACAGCCGCCATATAGCCAAAACACTGTGCGACGTCACAACAGCAACGAATAGGGAGATGAAGGTGAGAATATCTAGAAAAGAAAGATAAATGGAAGGCGCCACTTATACAATTTGCTTACATCGCGTGTGGTTTTTACAAAGAACATTAGGGGTATTCTCTGAGTCTTGCAAAGCCCTTGCATGGTGAACAGATTGCACGGATTGCACGGTAAAAACCGGTTTTCGTATGGGACAGCTTTGCAAACCGTGCAATCCGTGCACCGTGCAAGGGCTTTGCAAGACTCAGAGAATACCCCTATTGTGTTTTGTCTATAACTTCTGTATTTTATGCCCGCCGATTTCTATAAATAGCACACCATTGTAAATGTGATAGAAAAAAACCTACATACTTCCCCCAGAAAGAATTACCTTATCATGATAAAATACAAGCACGTTTTAAGCAAAAAACAAAACTGGCTTTAATTCTCATATACAAATTTATGATTACCGTTCATTTTTTCATGATGCAATGATAGGATTTAAACCAAATTAGTATGGGACCACCTGTGAGGTAACACCTTTCCTTTAAAATTATGAAAATCGGTTAACGTGGTCCAAAGTTATGCGATAACATACGTAAAAATATATATTTCGCAGAACTGATGACCTTCTCCTTTTTGTGAAGTCGGTTAAAGTTGTTATAATATTTTTCTAAGTATGAGGCAATGAGGGCCAGAGAAGCCTATCTGCAAAAAAAAAAAATTAGTGATATGAGAAAGAAAGAAATACATCAGAAGGAAAGATCTATAAAAAATAAATGCGGTATTACAGCAGAATCGGAATCCCCAATCGCTATAAAATAAATAAATTCCAAACAATTTCGAAAAAGTGAATAGCTACATACATACATATAACTTCCAAAATAATTCCAATGTCGAAGAATTGTGAAATTTTTATGTTTTACCGTTGTGAACTATAAACGTTTAAATTCCACACAAAAAAATGGCGGTCACAAATTTTTGTGCTTAGCAACCACAACAATTTCAAGTTTCAACAAATTCGATAATTTTTTGTTAAAACAGTACTGATTTTCATATATAGTATATAGATTCTTCCGCGGTACATAAACATTTCTCAAAACCTAGAAAAAACATTAAGCTTCTTTTACGCGCGGCGTATTCTTGCATTTAATGCCGGTAAAACTCTATGCCGCTTGCCGGACACGTGTTCCGAAGCCTGCATACATATGTACATATTTATTGAGCATTAGCGCGTACGCACACACTCATATAAACACATCCATATAAACACATCGGAGGATGCTGTTGCCGCTGCTTACAACCTATCAGCCAGCAGTGATAAGGAAAATAGAAAAGCTCACCACAGCCGCTAATACTCGTACACTTGCACATAATTATCGCATCCCAAATGAAGCCCAAATGAATGAAAGTAAACAACAAAAGAAAAATTTGAAACAAGAACGAGTGGAGCAAAACAAAATCCTAGTTCGAAATTGAAGAGAAAATTACAACCACTTCGTATAAGTGGTGAACAAAAATTAAAAAAAAGAAAAATTACTCACCACATAGCACGCAATATCACAGCACCGACATCATCCCGAAAGGATACACAAATCTAAGCAAACAGACAAAGCCGACTTTGAAACGATGACCGGGGCAAAGCGCACTTATAAAAGCAAGCAGCAGCAGGATAAAGATTTCAGTTCGGCGCGAATTTCGTCAAAGTACGTTTCGCAATAATAACAAAAGCGGATAATGAAAAAGTGAATAAAGTTTTAAAATGATTAATTAGTGATTTATTAAAAATTCAGAATGAAAATTTACAAGAAATTTAAAAATGATGAAATAAAAATATTGATGACTGATGATGATGAATGAATTTATGCAAAATTTTTAGAGAATTAAATGCAAAGTGGGTTTCATAAACGTAAAAAAAAAACATACAAATTTATACATAAGTACATTTAAAAGTGCGCGCACATTTTTAAAACTTAGAATTGCATATAAAGAATGCAAAATTAAAAAATATATAATATAAAAATAAGAATGAAAAATTTGTGATTGAACCATAGTCAAGTTACAGTATTCTATAATAAGAAAAAATTTTTATACAAAATATTTATTAAACCGGAATTGTATGTGTGGTATGAAATTGCCAACTAAAAGGTTAAAATTGCCGTAAAAGACTGAATGAAAAACTAGAGCGTATGAAAAATATAAAAAAAAAATTAAAATAATTATAAATTTTTCGTTAAAAATCAAATGTTTTTTAATATATACACATTAGTATGCATCACTCTCAAAAAAAGAAAACGGCACTGTTTTTCCATCGGAATTATAAAGCTTATTACTTATATTTTAAGATTTTAGAAAAATGCTAGAATTTATGTGACCTGCGCCGATATTAAAATATCTCAAAAAATCGGAGTTTTTAAAAATAAAATTAGTTTTTGAAAATAGTTTTTCTAAAAAATAAAATTAGGTTCTGCAAATATTTTTTCTAAAAAATTAAATTAGTTTTTGAATATATTTTTTTTCTAAAAAACCACTTCAGTTGATAGAAAACCTTAAACCGAAAAGGTCTGCATACAAATCTTTATTCAATCAAAATAATTCCGATGGAAAACCGCAACTTTTTTGCCGTCCAATTTACTATTGGGTGTCAATGAGCTCAAGTGTTCGTCTCTGAACACATCCGGGCCAAATGCTCCATACCTAATTCTTGCAAAGGCGGAGCAGAAGCACACAAAGCGTTACTGCGTCTCATCCTATTCAAGGCCTTCTGTGATTGAAGGCGACATGAGTTTTGTCCACCTGCAGTCCGTCGATGCCTCCCAGTCATTGCTGAGCTAAGTATTTATCCAGTTTCTGACGATGGCTTCGATGAACGAAGTGGGGAGTGCTATAACGGGTTGCGGACCGAGGAATGCCTGGTCTGAGTCAACTCTGGCCAAATGGTCAGTTGTCTCAGTACCAGGTACTTCTGAGTGACCTGGCACCCAGAGTAAAGCAAGCTCGTTATGTTTACCAACATAATTTAGTCGAGACTTGCATTGACGAGCTAGCTTGGAAGTAGTTAGAGGGCTGGCCAATGCCTTAAGTGCAGCTTGGCTGTCACTGCAGACACATAAATCCCGCCACCTATAGTCCACCACGTAGTCCATGGTCTTGAGGATTGCAACTAATTCAGCCTGGAAAACAGAAGCATACTCCCCAAGAGAAAAGTGAAGCTTATCCCTATTGACTTCGATAAAGACCATAGATCCTAACCCAGAGTCAGGTTTGGAGCCATCAGTGAAGAATCAACAGTGTGTGAGTCCGGGCTCAGTGCTGAAATTAAACCAGGATTCAGCCTCAGGGAACTCAATATTACACTGTGGAACACAAAAGAGTGCGCATATACATATCAGTTTCTATAGCTGTTGGCCATACGAACAATGCCTCATAGTCTGTTTTACTAGATCGATCCGTGTGCTGGAGAAAAAAAGGTTTCGTTCACCAAAAATCTGATCATAGCAAATTTTTTTTCTCCAAATTTGGAAAATTTATCGTTTTTTGGCCTATATTTGTTGAAAACAGCACATAAAGCAAATATAGGCCAAAAAACGATGAATTTTCAAAATTTGGAGAAAAAAAATTGCCCGCTAAACTCAGATTTTTAGATCATGAAAATGGGTTTTCTCGAGAGCATGCACTCATAAAAAAGATTTCTTAAAAGTTAGGAAGCTCCATACAAGTTTAAGTAAAAATAGGGAACAATGTTACACTAAAGCAAAATTGTCTTAAACCAAAGAAGCTGATGGACTTAAATTTAGTGGCTTATACTATATGTAAAGTAAGGAAACAATTACTGGGCATTTTTTTTGAAAATCAAGTAGTGATTTCTTAATTTTAAGTAGGACTTGTACTTAACTGTAGGAAATACGTAAGTCATTTTGCTCGCGGCGCTCAAACAGTCGCAATGGCCGACAGAGCAAAGCTATTGAGTGCTAGTCGAGAGATGCAAGGTTCGAGTCCCAGACCAAAATTTTTTTTGTTATAATCTTTTTAAATTGTATATAAAAAAAATTATCTAACTTAGTTTTTATGGTATTTGAGTATTTAGGTTATTCCATATGAAATTAGTTTTACAATATGTAATTTATATTTGCAACCGGACACGAACGTGCGATCTCAGAACTAGAAGCAGTAGTCTTCACGCAACGCCACAGCCGACATTTTCCAGAATAGCAATTATCTTTGTCTTGACAGCATTGGCAAAATTCAAAATTATTTAAGGCAATTTCCTTACATTAAACTCAACTTAATATTGTTTCCTAATTTGTATGGAATATTTACTAAATACTTAAAGATATTTGTACTTGTTTGAAGGTATAAGGCAGGTTTTTACTTAAAATCGTCGCAATATCCTTAAAAATAGTAAAATCCTGTTTAATATCGGGTTAAGGAAATTAATTTACTAATTTCCAGTACAAGATTCTATGTGACCATGCAAGTACATATTTCCCTACATTAAACTCAACTTAGACTTAATAAATTTTTCTAATTTTAAAGAAGAATTACCGAAACTTAAAGAAAATTTTACTTGTTTAAAGATTTAAGGCAGGTTTTTACTTCAAATCATCGCAATATCCTCGAAACATTTCCTTTAGTTTAGTACACTTTTTTTTTGGGTGTGAATTGACCCAGTAAAACTGAGTATGAGGCATTTTTCGTATGGCAAACAGCTATCAAACTGGATATGTGCACACTCTAGGTTTTTTTTTAAGTTCATTTTTGTTCCATAGTGTTATAGAATCTCTCCAACAAAGGTAATGGTGGCGTACTATACTTTGGAATTGAAAATACACAACTACTCAGATCTCTGCTGCCAGCAATTTCCGCCTCGCCGTACTCAGTGTTATACCAACATCCGTTCCTTTGTGGTCTTAAAGACCACCTTTAAGGCTTCTCCACGTATCAAGACGTAAAGTGAAAATGGTTCCCGTAGACAGTTTTACTGTTCTTGAGTCGCGCGAATCAACTTTTACATCCCTAGAAACTTCTTCTTTATTGGCGCTATAACCTTGTGTGTCAATTCAAAATGCCAAGTGAAGTCTTTCTTCACCTGAACTTTCCACAGCAGAGTTCACCTTCCTCGTTTTCTGCAACAGAGCATTTCTGTCCATTCGTACTACATGACCAAGCCAGCGGAGCCGCTGTATTTTAATCCGCCGCACTACATCTATATGGTGGTAAAGCTCATCGTTCCATCGTCTGCGGTATTCGCCCTCGCCAATGCACAAAGGTCCGCAAATCTTCAGTAGAATCTTTCTCTCAATGACTTCAAGAGCCGTCTCATCGGATGTTGTCATTGTCGATGCTTCTGCGCCATACACCACCACGGATATTATTAGTAATTTATGTATGAATGTATTTAGCGTGATTTTTATACGACGAGAGGGGACTTTATGTCTCGATTGCCTACTCAGTTCATTTCATTTATCAAGTCTATGATTTACATATCTTACAGACTAGATATTTGTACATGCTTCTGTCTTATGCGTAATTAGATATTGATTCTAGTAATGAACCAAAACGTGATGTCGGGAAGGCGAAGTCCAGATCAAGGCTCCTAGACATCACAGTGGGAAAGTGTAATGTATAGTAAACGAAAAAAATCATTAGTAAAGTCACCCTTTTCACACTCGAAAATGCATTTTTCCCCCCAGGGTGATGTTCTAAGAAAAGTGGGGCATTCAATTTTGCATTACCTAGTATCGAGAAATGAATGTGTTTTAATATGAAATTTTTGGAACTTTTTGAATACATTAGAATGCTGATTACATAGTTAGCAGTAATATTATCGAGAACGCATAAGGAATACATTATATTATTTATCACACATGTAATGCATTACTACTTTTCCGACTGGGATTCTATTCAATTCAATGCGAGCTCTTGAAATGGGGTCATAATTGTAGTAATTAGCTATATTTACTTTAATGTGAAACCGGTAGTGAGAGCGTAACATGGAACATTGAAACTTATTTTCTCAAGAAGCTCTGGACAGTCAACTAAGTTATTAATCATATGGTATATGAAAAGCAAAGACCGGAATAGATCGTCTAGACGCAAGTGATTGGCGCAAATGGAGTGGTTCGAGAGCAAAGCGAATAATACTTCGTTGCACTCTTTCAAGTCTATAGGAATGAGTTGAGTAAATTGGATTCCAAATTAAAGAGGTGTATTCCAGCTTTGAACGATCCAGAGAGTTGAAGGGAATGAATAAATTTGGGCCTAGTATGTTACCCTGGGGTAGCCGGTAAGTGGCCTCGAAGACATAAAATCTCATATTCCCGATTTCAAGAAAAGAATTTATTGGAAATGTAGAGTGTATACCTAAAAATTGAAGCTTGCGCAATAAAATACAGTGCGTGACAGTATCAAAGGCTTGAGAAGTCTTAAACGATGAAATGCAAAACTGAGAAAAACAGGCAAGGTGCGTGGCAGTTGAGCGACAGCAAACAAAACCATGTTGGCATAGATTAATGTATACTTTGACAGAAAAAAAATAGTTTTTCTTTAACCACTTTCGCGGAAAGTCCCAAGTAAGTCGAAAGTTTTGATATAGGTCTGTAGGTGGTTACATCCTTACCTTGTTAAAATATTGGGGAGATGGAGGCAATTTTCTAACGATCAATAAGAACAGCCGAAAATAGCCTTTTGCCTATTCATTTTTGAATCAAACTATGAAGTAATATATTTTGCGGCAAGAAAGGGCTAGTTTCCGAGCCGATCTATTTCCAGAGCCGCGCTGCTGGGGAAATGGAAAGGACTAGTTTTCATGCCGAGACCCTCTTCCGAAAACAGCAATACCATGAAATAACAATGTATTTACCATTTCATTCTATACATATTCGCCGCTGCTTCTCAAAAGTTTCATCACTGATGCTATTTATCTGTTGGCCGGGTCCCATTCTTCTCTCTCTTTTAGCATATAATTTGCTATATCTTCCGAGGAAAGTGCTTCACTGATAAACAACTGTAGTGTAAGCCTTTGTTCGCTTAATCGTGGACGCAGAAAAAACATGTGCTCAGCGTCCTCAATAGCGTCATAATAATACTCCCAACGGTTTTTACCCTCCATTCCCGCCCATCCGTACGAGGGGCGCAGTCCGCATGACGTACGGAGCCATTTCCACAGTAATCACAGTACGGGTCACTGTTGTGCTTGAATCTGCGAAGATATACCTTAAAATAACTATGACGGCTTAGAAGTTGCGAAGTGTAGAAGTCCACTTCACCATGAGACCTCTAGCTTCAGCGTTCAATATTTGGAATGCAGCGATGCGTTCATCGCCTCTTGGCTGAATTAATCCATCTGTGTTGCCAGTCCATTAAACTGGATTGCCTTGCTTGCATTCGGCGAGCATGGCCCCTTTGATTTGAAAACAAATAAACAGCCTCCTTGGCCAAGATGTCGTTTTGAAGTATCCCAGAAATAACCAGCGGTGCCTCGTCTGATACGGTTTTGAACGCGCTGCATACGCAAGTGCACACAAACGGCAAGTTGCACTAATACCACCATAATATGAACTGTGGAGCACAGTTTCGTACCACACAGAAGCCACATACATTATAGGCCCTTGGTCATTAATCACAACTCGTGATAGTGCTATCACGGTCGACGATGTGTTACTGTGCACATATTCCAGGTGCGCTTTGAACGTCAACCTTTTGTCTTAGAGAATTTCTAAGTATTTTACCGCAGGTTTCGGTGATATACTGAGTTCGTTGACTCGAAAACTAATATCCCCTACCTTTTCCTACTTGATAATATGACTGCCTCGATCTTTTGTCCCGCAAGCATGAGTCCGTGTGAGTCCGAGTGTCTATACGGGTGGGCGAAGCACAGATACTTGTGGAACGCCGGTTATTTGTTTTATTTCTTCCTCTCAGCTCGGTTGTGGAAGTAGCTCCTGACCAGTTGACGTAGGTCTCTGTTGCTTCCAGACCCACGGAAAGAAGCACTCTGCGAAGCATGCATCAAACATAACTACAAACGAACCAAGTAATTGCTTCACTGCCAGCTTCAGGGCTTTATTCGGTAGGCAATCGGGCCCAGGAGCTTTTCTATCGCCTATTTTCCCTACAGCTTGCAATATTTCTTCCATATATACAGGCGAGACCAGCCGCCTTTGTTTGGGGAACAGCATCTCAACTTACGGAACATGGGCCATGTTGGGGTCACTGATTTAGTAGCTTTCAACGACTTTGCACGCAGTACCCCATAGACTACTTTCTACATCGTCACATATTTGTAGAAAGCTTTAGCGTTTGCTAAATTGAATGCCACTTTTTTAGCAGATCCTTTCTGTACATCGCTTCGCACTCCGAGAAGTTTGGTCTTCCTCTGGAATGTTGGTAACGTCGTCTGGCTTGAACACAGCGCTTTAGGCTTAGGGCTGCGATTCTGCTGTTTCACCAGTAGACAGCGTTATAGGGTCTGTGAGAGGATTTCCTCTTTATTGCTGCATCGGAAGAAGTCCTGATATCTGATCCTTCATACTTACGTATAGCCAGCGTTTCAACTGAAGTGACCACGTCAAGTGAAGCAATTTCCATCCTCTAAAAACAAACCTGCGTTTCATGGGTCGGGTATGTGCATTTGTATGTATGTATGTATATATGTAACTATTTTCCGATTACCTTAAGTACGATGCAATAAAGTGATACAGAGAATCGTGCGTGTACTTACCTATGTATATCTATATTTCTTTATTTCTTGCAATAGAGTCCTCTTTTCCGTAGTATTTCCATCCATTCTTGAGTGTGCTTGCAGTTGTTGTTGCGCAATATACCAAATGTCGCCATAATAATTTATTGCATTCAACAGGTAACATTGATAGGATAGTACAAACATCTTAACAAATGCTAATGCACTGCGACTTATTATTTTAATGGATGTGCACTGCTATTAGAGTAGATTCGTTGCATTTTTGATATGGTTATAATTTATAGTACTTTTGTAAGTTTTGTAAGAACTGCAACCTTCCTTTACCGCTAAACCTTCTAGCGACATGTTGGAAATTAAATTGTAATATTGTAAATACAAACGCAAATATGTACGTAACTCACGCTAAATCTACGGGACACTGGACGTTGGTTGCTAATGCGACAAAATTATCTAATTTAAGCGGCTGTAGACCTTTGCTGCGGTGGACTTGTTTCTAGGCATTAGCTTAGAGAATCCAGAAGAAACAGAAAGTCCTGTAGAAGTCAGTCTGCAAGTTGTGTTTACAAATTGCGCAATTAATGTATGTACATCAGTGTAATAAACTTGTCACAGCAATGAAGCACCTGAACTCACAAAAAATAGCCAAAAATGTTTTGTACAAATATTTCCTGAGGATAAAAAGCGAGCAGAGCGTAATTAATCTATGTACCTATTTATTATTATTATTTTTTTGTTGCTATCGTTTCTTCTTTTTCTCAGAAATTGTTGATTACGATAATAACTAAGATTGATAGGAATATTGGAAGAAAATATAACCAAATTTTATTGAATCAAATAACGTCCAGCCAAGTATACTGCCCTTGGGGCAATAGCGCCTTTAACATGAAATTCTCTACTAAGCTGAATTATATTACAATACAAAAACAAAATTGCACGTCATTAAATTTAAAGCAGTTATTCAAATCTGATTAAGTGCACAAACACACCCCATTCACACGCATAGCGTCAGGCAGTGTTGCCAACTTGGTGCTTTGAGTTTAGTGCTTCGTGCGTTTTTTTGATGCTTTTGCTTTTTTAGTTTGATGACACCAAATCTGTAAACCTTAAAAAAAAAACAGGAGGCAAAATTTATAGCAATCGTAAGTTTTGCAAGCAACTTTACAAAATTAGCATATGTTTGCTAACAAAATATGTGGCACCACTTTCAATCATTTCAGAATTACATTTGGTAATTCGTAATTGCTGGAACCTTAAATCGACCTTTAGTTTGGGCTGAATTTGTTATATTTTTTTACGACTATTCAAAAAGCAGAAGCATCTCCTAACAGTAAAATTAATGTCTAAAGAAACTTTTGAAAAAAAAAATCGAAAATGAGGAAGAAATATTTAATATTTAAACAGTTAGGAAAAATTAATCAATTTTGTGTTTCGACTATATGGAGGCAGGTGGAAATAATAGTACACCTGCACCGATTTCACTTGAAACTAGTTTTAATTATTGAGAATTATGAAATTTTGTAAAGATGGAATAATTGCCACGCTCTCTACTTTTGTGGGCGGAAACATTAAATATCATCCGATTTCGATGAAATTTAGTTTCATTTTTTATTTTATTAGAAAACCCTAAATGCAAAATATGGGGACGATTGGATCACTATAACGTCCAAAACTAACAAAAAATGTGGGCTATTAAATGTGATGGAATTTTGGTTAATTTTTGTTTCTTGATTTCCACTCTCAGAAAACAAAGGTTATACTATAAAATTGCTTAGGTGTAAATACTCGCTTTTTTCCCCAATGTTCAGTGGCATTTTTTCATTGTTCTAAAAATTAATTTCGCGAAATTATGCAAAAAGAAGCTTAAAAACAAAAATTAACAAAATCAAAAATTACATACATTTGCAAAGTCGCGCGCAAAGATCAAATTATATATTCGAAAACTTCATAAAATTCTCTAAAACATTCGTCTAATTTCAATACCTGCCGGACCGGTACTCACCCTCTTTTTTACTAATAATCTTTAGCATCTACATTTCAAAGTAAATTTATTGGTAAGAAAATAGGAAAGTACAAAATAAATGATAAATACCTTAATCTGAATATTCCACGACATTTAAATAATTGATTACAGCTGAAAAAGAAACACTTTTTTAATGGGTTTATCGCCAAAGGCAACTAAACTGATTAGTCGATATCGCGCCCTTTCCCGTATTTTTTTGGAAATGTATCGTTCGTGAAGAAGGGGGGTGAGTAAATAATGTAAAATTAAAACTGTCACCACAACTATTTTCAACCTCTCTATATAGTCGAACCACTGTGCGACGCTTGGACGAAAATATTTGAATTTATGGAAAACAGTATAAATCGACCGTCGAAAATAATTTGATTTTTATTAATTTGAATGGGCATCCCTACAAAATTTTTTTTTGCAATGTCCATTAAATACTCCCATAAAACTTTAGTGTTTTTTTTCGAGGAAAAAACGCGATATTTCTTGGGTTTTAGTTCTTTTTCTAATTCAAAAGTTGGCAACACTGGCGTCAGACTTTCGCCCATTTGATATGCAAATATCAAACCTTATAATGTTGGTTTTTTTTTTCTTCAGAAAAACGAAAGAATTGTCAAAATTGTAAACACTTCCATGCAGTGACGAGACAATCATTCAAAAGATATCAAATAACGTAACCAATCAGTATAAATGTGCAGTGTTGCACGAAAATGTGTCAATTTGTGAATTTCTTGCAGTTGGTTTCGAATGTAGTTACATATGTACATACATATGTATGTGCACGTGGATGTGCTGGTTTTGTTTTGCACGTGCTAATACTAATTTTTTTTTTTAATTTTTAATTATTTATAATCATGATTTTGTTTACACTTTCACTTAATTCACAAACATACATACATAAAACAGTTTAGAAATATTGGTTTCAAATATTGAATGCAACTATCTATCAAATATAGTCATGTGTAGAATATTAAGACCATTAAGCCAAATCCTCATGGTTGGATTTTACCAGTCAGAACATACAATATTGCGAAATTATTTAAACTAAAATTGGTTTCATGTAATGGCTACAGTCTTCCCTAAATTTAGAATTATATATAGTAAAGCTGACATTTTAAGCTTAATCGACCTCCAACTTCCAAATTATAAAATAACCTTGGAAGCGGTTCGTTTGAAGGAGCTCAGTTGAACTGCATTAAATTTTCCATATCGGAAAATTTTTGACTTTTTCCCTTTGGGAATTGCTATTTTAATAAAATCAGTGTTAGACTAATGATTTTTAAATGATTTGTTTATCCAGGCAAGTAGTAATTTTTACAAGATATTCTTAGTACTTGATTAACTTCAGTCTTCATCTAAAATCAATAAGGCATATCTTTGGAAATTTTCTTCGTTTTTCGTCTGTTTTATCTACTGGCCTAGCAACTTTTCGTAGAGTTAATCTACTAGGTCATATTGTCCACTTTGTAGCGAAATTAGAGAATGATATTAGAAATCGTAGGTTGTTACTTTGGTCAATTCCTGAATGTTTTGTTTTGTTATAGGCGATCAACAAAGTGAAATTAAGTAACATTGCAAGAAAGAGAGATGCTATTCTTATGAGGCAAAATTATTAGATTTTTATACAACATAAAAGAATGACGATCATTTCTGCATGCTTAATTTATTTGATACATTCTCTTTACTTCCCAAAATATCTTATATTCCAAGAAAAAATGCTTCTTTCAACATAAATACATATAAATATTTAAATTGCTCTAAATCGAAAATCCACGCTTAAATTGCATACATACCTATATGTATCTACATCGAAAAAATGTAAAATCGGAATTTTTTAATGGTAAAATTGACAATTGGGGATTTTCAAGAATTCTATACCATTTCCACGAAAAATGGGTTTTCCTCAAATAGGTAATTTTAGGTTAGGGCTGCCTCCGTGGGTGGAGGGACACTTAGACAATGATTTACGCGGGCCATAATGAGGAGAAGGGGAAAAAGACTCAGGAACAGAGCGTTGACACCTACAGCTTCTTATAAGAAAAACGCACCGTGCTCATCAGGAAGCTCCTCAATCGACTGATATCCATTCCCGAAAGCTCATCGGAATAGCGTAAAAAGTGCGACCGAAGGTGCTTGAACCTTAGGTTCGCCAATGCAGGGCACCAGAGTAGTAGGTGTAGGAATGAATTCACCTCATCGTCCTCCATGCAACTGGTGCAATGGGGTTATTGATGATATTAAGCCTTAGCGTATGCCCGTCTATCACGCAATGACCATTTAGAACTCCCACCACTAGCGAGAGGTGTATCTTGATTAGTCCCAAGAGCTCGCTGGACCGACCCCAGTTTATAGCTAGTCAGAAGGATTTTGCCACCTTGCATTCCAAGGTCTTCGCCTAGCGACAGCTAAGCTGACCAATGCCCATCTGTCCAGGAGTAGACCAAACGATGTCAGGGTTGCGAACTTATAGGACATGCAGTATCCAGTGATTTCAATATGACCCGAAACAGAAATGAGCTTAATAGCATTATAATCGGATGCGGTCGATGGGAGGTCAAATCATCAGAGAGCCAAGAGCCTAGATAGCTGTTTGTCTGTCGGAGTAGATATTAACCAACTTCAAAGGCGCTACAGTAGCGAGCAACCAATCCAATGCCACCTGTATTGCTATTACCTTTGCCTGGAAAACGCTATAGAGATCCGGGAGCCTAACGTTCAGCTTGGTAGAGAGTTCCTCGTAGAAGATAGTCCCAGCTACCTTCACTTTTAAATTTACAGTACTCCGATACCAGATACTGCACCCCTCCTAGTCCTCCCCCGCTGGGATATGGGTGGTGAAAGATATCTTCGGTCACAAACTCGGTGAGCAGTGGTCTGTTCGAGTTTGTAGGAACTCGAAGCCTTTTAGAATAGTTGCGTGCGCATAGCGCGAGGGGAACTTAAAGCCCACCACCTTTAGCTTTACTAAGGAGCGAGGAGCGGAAACTCTGCCTGCTATATTTATGGGCACCACGTTTAGCATAGTATTAAGCGCCAGAGCATGAGTGTTTCGGAGTGCCCCACTGATTCTAATTAAGGCTGCTCTTCGCACTCCTTCCAGCTGCTTGACGAGTACCCCACATAAAATAAAATTGGCGTAATTATAGTTTCGTGAAGCTAATAAACTACGCTCGATGAGCGATCCCAACGCTTGTCAATGGCACCTCTCCAACAGTATAAGGCTACTGTTGCCTTCCTGACTCTTTCCTTTGCGCACAAAATAAAATTCATGGAAAAATTTAAGCGCTTTGACCGTGCTCTAAATATTGTTTGATTTCTTAGATATAGAACATGAGAAAAAGAGCATTAAAATTCCGACTCTGTTTTTCACATGCATATTTGAACCACCCTTATGTGCATATATACATACATGCATATGTAAGTGTAGATTTACAGCATATTAGCTGCCAAACCTGTCTCCTCTCTTCATTCAATTTCATTCATGCAAATAAAATTCGAACTGACAGTCAACTGTGGGATTTGGCAGACCTTTTGTAGAAAAAAATATATACATATACAACAACAAGGTGCACACCCAAAATTCGCTTGTTTTTGCCAAACTACAATGAAATTGTTTTGATGTGAAAGTTTAGAAAATTGTGAAAACAAGCGATTTGTCGTAATGCAGAGATTTTTTAATTAAATTTTACATTTAAGTGTGCAAGTATGGGCTCCGCATTTATTTCACTTAGTTAATGTAATGACGGCGAATGGACCTTCTGCATTTTGCTTCTTAAAATCTAAATAATTCTCTTTTCTGTTTTGCAACTGCAGAATATGTATCTGTAGTTAAATTTTATTTTAAATGGATAAGAATGCTAAGCTCTTAGTTTAATTAAACGGTAGCAAAAAACATGTATGATTAAGAAAAATATTGCATTACATGCTTAGGTAGATACTTAAGAGCCTAAAGGGGGTATAATTTCCTAGAATAGCGAAAACTTTTCTTTTTACTTTGAAAGTAATTTTTTCATATGAACATGTGATGAAATTTTGCGTACAAGCCATGGTCGTAAGTTTTATTCGCATGAATGAAATTATTATCATTGCAAACGGCACTAAAATAAAAAAAAAACAACGAAAGTTCAAAATAATGTCTCGGTAATCGCCTTGAATCAGATCCATATATATATATATATATGTAGTACTTCTATATGGAACAAAATTCTGCATTTTGTTCAAAATCCACCACTTTGTTGCTATGGTTTCCAGTAAAACCAATGTGTAAAAGATTTTTTTTCTACCGCGGTTTTTGTCGAGTTATACATGTTTAAACATGCAAATATCAGCGCTTTTTCTAAGAATTTGTTAATTTTCTTCCATATAACACATACATAAAAAATACAAATGAAAACTCGTTTGATAATAAAAAGCAAAAAAAAGAAATATTTGGAACCCGATTGAAAAAATAAGATACTTAGTAGTTTTGTGTACATATCAGTACATAAAATACCTTCCACTTTTTCTACTTCCGAGAAAATATATTTTAAAAATCTTTGATGTAAAAAATTGATTCGCTTAAGTAAATATGTATACTTACATAAACACAAAATTAAAAATATGTACATATGTATGTATACATACAATAAAACTTGGCTCTATCGCAGGGCCGGGACGTGTCCCGTCGTGCCGCGCCGGGCCCCACTAAAATTCTTAACGTGCGGGCTCGTGCGTGTTTTTGAAAGTTGATTTTGCTCTCGTGCCGGTCCGGGCCTAAAAATGTAGGCCCGTGCCCATCTCTAGTTCCTACCCTGATGATGTAATGTGGAACGATTTTCCATCATTCTTTCCCAAATTTGCTTTGGAGACAAACCGGTTTCGTCGTTGTCCCATCCTCAGTGTCATTTTTCGTGATGCAAAGATTTGAAAAAATGAGTACATTTTTTATGTGTTCCAGTTTAACCTTGGACTAACTATTGGAGGAGGAGTGAATGGAAACTCATTACAATGTTTCTATACAGCCTTCTATTTCCTGCAAAACTTTGTATCGCTTATTACAATACGTTGACTTAAAAACTAGTTGTAAAGCTTCAAAACTTAAAAAAATGTTTCCTGAATTATTTATATGGAAAATATAAATTCACGACTAAAATCCTTCTATTAAGGGGTGCGCTATTAACATACGTGTTTTAAAAAAGAAAGAAATATGATAAACAAGAAATAGATATTTCATTATCGCAAAATGTTTAGGTATGAAGATGAGTGTATAGCGATTATGTGGGAGTGGCGTTTAGAAGCGCTTTTAAAAAAATGGAGTACAGTGATTTCCAATGTCCATACCTACTTAGTTATGAAATATTCCAACTATAAAATAATTTCATCAACAAAACAAACAAAATTTTAAAACCAAACTAAAAATGCAATTTAATAAAAAAATTGTTTTTATTGGAAAACAACACATAATTTACAATAATTGAACCTACAAAATAGACATAAAAACATTTGATTAAATATTGTACTTACAAGTGAATACGAATACACAGTGCATGCGCATGCACTCATGTTCGGAGTGAAAAGTACTCGTAAAATGAAAAATACATCAAAACGCGATGTTGTTGTACGACCAATACGTTGTTTAATTAATGGATGTGCGCGAGGTGCCGAACTTAGCGTAGCTGCGCCACTCAAACTATCGACACAGTGGACACGGATGTTGCGGATGCAGACAACACCAAAGATACGGCCTGATGAATTACTGCAGGTAAATTACATTTTTTTATGGAACTGTTTGATAAAAATTATACCGATAGTTACCCAAAACCCGCACGAATTACTCGTATAAATGTGAGTGAAATTGAAATAAATAATATAAAAAAAACTTTTTAATATACAACGCTTTTATAAATGGACTAAAAAGTAGAAAATAATATTTCTCAGTCCCATAGAATTTGTTTTGATAACTTTTGATTGAAATTTTAGCAAAAGTCATTATAAACAATCTATGAAATTGAAAATGAAAAACGTGGAGCGCATGCAATACAAAGCATTCGATTTAATTGACAATAGTCAAACTACATAACGTAGACCTAAAATTTCTACAGCGAAAGTAGAACTTTGAAATCGATTTTAAGCGGTCGTTATTCATATACCCACATACATACATACATATATTACTTTTCATATCAATTCAAGTGTATTACATGCGCCCCACGCTTTTCATTTTCAATTTCATAGATTGTTTATAATAACTTTTGCTAAAATTTCAAAATCAAAAGTTATCAAAACAAGTTCTATGGGACTGAGAAATATTATTTTCTACTTTTTAGTCCATTTATAAAAGCGTTGTATATTAAAAAGTTTTTTTTATATTATTTATTTTCTACTTTTTAGTCCTGTCTGAATAAAATGTTGCAATAGATATTAAAATAATTCAACAATATTAATAGAAAGGTACACACACATGCATTTACATATGTATGTACATACAAACGAGCACCAATTAATTTTATTTAAAGAAATGGCGTGTCGTCTATTTCCGCTGTAGCAAACGTAGTACATAGGGCGACATCTAGATGTCATCTACCTCGCCCTATTCACTACAGCTGTCGCCCTATGCACTATGCTTTTTTATAGGAACTTTTCAAAGCTTTGCTTTGGTGTCGGACACACAACATTGAAAGTTTCTGGATCCACAACATTGAAAGTTTCTGGACACACAACATTGCAAGTTGATAAAAGCGTTGTAAAATTGACAAGAGTGCAATGCACCAGCAAAAGGCTGCAAAACAAAAACCAGCAGATCTGTTACTATGTGTGTACATATCTATGTATGCACGACAAGTATTCCGTGAAATAACGGTGCGTGTTAGCCTCCCCGTTCGTTCATTTTGATTGATGTGTTCACTGAATGGTTTTGTTAAACTTTATGATTTACGATGTTGCACACAGAGTATGGCCGTGTCTGGGCACACATCTTGCTTTCGATAAAGGATATCAGAATGTGAACAGATCATGCCGCATATGGCATCATATTAAACTCAATGGTAACTAAATGTTGTTAGCAAATGTTAGAACAAAGGGTAAGACAACATAATGTAAGGAGCGTGAATAATTATTTAGCAGCTACGAAAGCTTTTTGGAGGGTCACCTCAACCCAAGTTCATAAGTTTTCTACATTAAAGCTTTACAAAGGGTGCCCTGATATTGCACTTTAGTGTGTAGGCTAGGAAAACTCGAGAATTCTTACTCACCTTAATTACTTATGTGTATGCATATTATGGTGGTCCAAAAATGCATGTGAGAAAAGTAAAGTCGGGCTTTCATCAAAAAATATATATATATATACCCTTGTTTTCTTTTAATCCAAAAAATATTTAGAGATGGCTCAAAGTTTCCCATATAAACTATGTATTTTTCGTAGAAATGGTGTAGAATCCTGAAAATCAATATTTTTCAATCGGCAAACTCAATTTTTTTTCGGGACACTTCCAAAAAAAAATACCCAATCGCTTAACTAATTAAATTTAAAACAATTTTAAGTTTTACTAATTTTAACTGATAATTCAAAATATATATATAATTTTACATTTAATTTAGAATTTTGATTTTTAATAATTTTAAACAACAATTAAACATTTTCTTAATATTAAAGATTTTTTCTGGATCCCCCTATCGCATTTTTGGAGGTTTTTGGGGTACCTATAAAAAAAAAATGTCGGCCGCTGTGGTGTAGTGGTAAGCAGTGCGCGCTTTCACTCATCAGCACCTGGGTTCAAGCCCTGGTCAAAGCAACATCGCAAAAAATTTAGAAAACGGTTTTTCTTAACAGCGGTCGTCCCTCGGCAGGCAATGGCATACCTCCTCATAAAAATACAATCGCCGTTCGGAGTCGGCGTAAAACTGTAGGTCCCTCTGCTTTGTGCGACAACATCAAGGCGCACGCCACAAGTCGGGGGAGAAGCTCGGCCAAACACTAACATATGTGTAAGCGCCAATCTATTATTATTATTATTATTATAAAAAAAATAGTTAATATTATAAAATTATTAAATAAACATTTAGGTGTTATTTTCTGAAGTCTCCTGAGGAAAAACAGAGTTGTAGATTGATAAATATTAATTTTCTTGAATCCTATACCGCTTCTACGAATTTTTTTTTCCATAAAAAATTAATTGGAAATTTTGAGCGCTCTAAATATTTTTCATTAAAAACCAGCACGGATATATTTTTTGCGGTATAGAAGAGCCCTAGGAAGTGATAGCAATAAAATTCCGACTTACTTTTTTTTACCACCCTAGTGTGTTTACATTGTATTTTATAGTCGACATAGCAATTATTATAAATAAGCGCTTCCTATATAAATACACTAGGGTGGTCTTTTGTACATGAGCAAATCCTAGCGTTGCAGACGGTACGTTACATTTTTTTTGGTGCAAAAAAGTTATAAATTAAAAAAATGTTGTTAAAGCTCAAAACACGCATGGGACTCTACATATATGTTGCACAATAGCAGAAATACACCGACAGCTTGAGCAAGAAGAAGCAAGGCGATTATGCTGCTTATAGAGTTAAGACTTGACTATGACCGAAATAAAATTCGCTAAAGCAACGGCAGTGTTCTTTCATAGATCGTAAAAGCATCTGGTACGCTATGGACGTTATATCCGTCCATGTGAGACCTCTTATGGTTTAATTTAATTTTTATTGGTGTCTAAAAGTTTTGGTAGGTCAAAATAAGTAGTGAGTCACGTAGATATGTACTTTTGAAATGAAAATTGCTTGCGCAGTAGCTTAGTCGTTCACAAATATCTAATAAAATTACAATTAAGAGCTATAATTTCCCAAAAAAAAAAGAAACTCAAATGCATTTGCTAAAAAATGCTCTTTTGTGGTATTTTCAACTCATTCCAGTTGTCGAATGGCCATGACTAGCGCTAAACTATTTTGGTGGAAGCCATAAAGTATACCAAATTATATGGTTCCCGAGGGAAAATTTTTATTATTTTTTTTGTGTGTGGAGCATGAGAAGTTTGTATCTATGTACATATAGATATTGGCTTCGGGTACAAATGTTTAACTGGACTTGCTAAAATTGTATTCAGCCGCTTAGCTAACATTTCTGCTTAAATTTAATCTAATTTAGGTGTATGTATGTATGTTTTGTATAATTTATGAACTTTTGTAAACACAATAAATCACCATGACTAGGCATTTTCTGTCACCTAGTTTGTTTAGGCCAAGACACATTGAACAGGTAGTATCAGTATAGCAGCTGATTTGATTTTTTTTCAAATTATTTGGTCTCGAAAATGTCAAATATTTTTAATTTATTCTCACAAAAATTCTAAATTGTTAAAATCTATTTGCATGTGAAACCTGTTTCCATACAATATAAGCGATTGAACAGCAGCTTCAGGAATGCTCGCCCAACTCAGCAGCACAACTGCTGATTACTGGGCCTTGCAAAGAATGGATCAATGTTTCGAGAAGAAAACAAATTTACTAAGAAAGAAAGATGCAACAATTTTAATTTTTTCCCAATTTCAATATATTTTTTTTGTATTTCACCTGGCACGCCTTGATTTAGACGGAAAAAACCCAGAACAGTTTTTGACAGTTTCGATACCAGAAGCAAAAACAAAATATACGCAAATGTTGTTTTTGCTCTAATGCTACTACCTCTTTGATATGCCTTGGTTTAGGCTAATGACCTGTCTACCTGTCTAGTCTACAGCGGCCGACGTCGCCGAATAGATGAAGCTACATAATACGATCCGATAGAGCTCAGGTTTAGTCCCTGGTCCCGTCAACATCTAAAAAAATACCGGCATTGAAAAAGCGTCCCACGAAAACCATCTGCTGCATTGAGTCGGCGTAAAACTATAGGTATCTGCCTTTGTGTGTCAACCTCAAGACGTACAGCATAAATTGGAGTAGAAAAGTTCGGCCCAATGCTTAACAAAATGCTTGAAGTTCATTAAAAAAAAAGTCAAGAAATCCCAATGGTATTCGTGGTCCTCATTATTGGCATTAAACCTGTGGCTTTCAATTTTCGCAAAGGTTTCTACCTGCACGACCGCCTAATGAATGGTTAAATATTTTATTTTAATTTCTCGCCCCATGGAGCGCTATTAGATAGATAATTATAAAAACACCGTTCTCACAAAAAATTGCCAGATTTATTTGTATTTGAACGTTGTTGGATCTCCGAATGAATTGATACGCACAGATCAATGAGGTGATTGACGTTTAAAGGTCAACCTCACTGCATTTGTTGTATTTCTTCCCCCCCCCCCCCCCTCCCCTTCTACAATTGGATATAATTTCCAATCCAAATTAAATGTAAATAAACTCTCACGCACTTCACTGCCATTGCTTTCTTCTATGCAACACACTAGCAGGCAAATTTAGGGAAAAAACGTCAGCTGGAATTAAGGCTCAGACGCTATAAATTGTGACCATAGATTTGTCTACGTCACTTGTGGTAAAGAATGGAATTTTAATTGCCTTCAATGCGTAACGTCTCCAGCTCCACAAGACGAAAGTGCATTGGAGGACACGACCGCCAAAGGCATTTAACTAATACATGCACATATCCGAGTTTGCCAAATAACCGCACACAGTATCCATTGGGACGCAGTTTAATTACGCAATGCAGTGTACAGCTTCGTTAACGCGGCATTGAACCACTGAAGAGTGAAATCGGAATGCAAAGGAGCAAAAAACTTAAATCAACTTCTACGTTGTTATAGGCAACGGTTTTTAGCCGTAAACCACATGAACGTATACCGACATCCTTACACATCCATACATATAAAAATGTATACATACATACATACATGGATTGTACTAGAACTAGCATTACTATTATAAAAAGAATAAGTACTTTCAGAAAACGAAAGGTCCAATCGCAGATAGGAAACTAGACGAGACTTTTTTATGACTAACTACTTTGATGCAGAGACCCAGAATAATAATTATGTCATGGTGGATTTTTAATAAAGTCATTTAAATTTTCGTAAGAATTATAATAGTCTTTTGATAATAATTATGTGTGAGAAAAATTGTTTAAGTCATCGATAACTATTATTTTAAGACTTGTATAATAAAAGTCTTTTCATAATATTTATTAGCGAGATAAATATTTTTACGTATTCAAAGACTTTTATTTTGAGATTTATATTATAAAAGTCTTGTAATAATAATTATCATTGAGATAAACAATTTTAATCCTTCAAAGACTTTTATTTTGAGACCTTTTTCACAAAAGTCTTTTCATAATAATTATGACCAGTTGGGGACTAGATTGGAACTATATTATATATTTAGTCCCGACCTGGTTCCAAACTAAGCCCCAACTGGTCTCAAACTAAGCCCCAACTGGTGCCAAACTACTCCCCGTATAGGCCCGAACTAGTCCCCGTCTTTTAAGACTTAAAACATTTTTTCGCACTCATAATTATTATGAAACGACTTTTATAATATAAGTCTCAAAATAAAAGTCTTTGAAGACCTAAAAATATTTATCTCAATGATAATTATTATCAAAGGACTTTTATAATATAAGTCTCAAAATAAAAGTATTTGAAGACTTAAAAATATTTATCTCTCTGATAAATATTATGAAAAGTCTTTTATTATACAAGTCTTAAAATAATAGTTATCGATGACTTACAAATATTTTCTTACACGTAATTATTATCTTAAGACTTTAATAATTCTTACGAAAACTTGGATGACTTTTTTAATAATTACTATGATAATATACAATAGTATAATAATATAATCCTAACCTTAATTTTAATCTTTCTTAATCTTGGCCTTAAGCTAAACCTTAATCGGAATCTTAATATCCAAGCCTGCATAAGAATTAAATGCCATTCAGTCAATATATTCTTATAGTTTCGAGCATTTTGAGTGATCTTAGAAAATTATATTGACCCCAAAAGAGAAGAACTCATTTTCTTACCTGTTATTTCTTTGGGAAAAATAAATGTTCGATGCGAGAAAAGAGCGGAGATTAATGGAGGATAATTACTATACCAAATACTAAAATCTGTGTCAAGCTCAGGTTGCATTCCAGGATTTTTTTTTTTTTTTTGACGTGGACTTATATTCATACAAACATACGTAGTTGTCTGCAAAATATGCAAGAAAAGTAAAAAGATTAAAAAAAAATGTATGAGTAAAATTTTTAAAATCTAATGCGGCGGCCTTTAAAGCTTTAGAAACTTGGCATTTCCTGCCCAAAGTTGCATTTTTTTTCGATTCCTATAGCATTTCAGTTTGGATTTTTGCCAGCTTTGAAATTATAATTTCACAAACAGGACACTTTTTTGACCTCTTTGATAAATAAGCTCATACATACATACATGTGTACATATATTCTTATTATAATAATAATAATATAATAGATTGGCGCTTACACATATGTTAGTGTTTGACCGAGCTTCTCCTCCGTATTCGTATTAAGTATATGAAAATAAAAATTGTATGAGCCAATTATTTTAAAAATGGCATAAGTCATTTCATTCCGTTGGGCTTCAGTATTTGAAAGCGTGTGTTATTCGTTCAACTTCATATGCTAAAGGTTAAAGGTGTTGCCATTTGTTTAAAATTATGACGGTAGAACGATTTACAGATGCATTCAGTTAGAAGTAACCAGCCATTTAAGCACCAGAAGTAAAAATCACTTATGCCACTTTCAAAATAAACGGCTCATAAAATGTAAGTTTACATAAAAATGCCACTCGGACTATGTAGCCAGCAAACTGTCAATTTCTGTTAGCTCAACTTGGATGCAGCTGCTGCTTATTAAAACTCATACCAATGTATTGTCGTACATACATACATACATGCATAAATATTATATATTTATACACATATGTATCAACTGGATATATGTGGGGAAAAATGTCTTATAAATAGATATGTACTTAGGAAATGCGTTGATTGCACTTGCCATTAAGATATTCATTCGTCCATCTCTCAATGTTGTAGTTTTATTGCAATTTTCACTAACACATTTCACCATATCACAAGAATAAATGCAACTCAGTTTTAACTGCTGCGGTCTATCGCACGTATACTTTCGTCTGCATGCACACATATGTATATAAATTAGGGTGGTCCAAAAACGCATGTGAAAATTAAAGTCGGAATTTTTATATAGGATTGTTTTATACAGGAAAAAATATACCCCTCTTTTTTATTTTGAAATCAGAAAATATTTAGAGGTCGCTCATAGCGCTCAAAGTTTTCCATGTATTTTATATTGGGAAAAAACTACTTTTCGGAGAAGTGGTATAGAATTCTTGAAAAGCAGTATAATTCGATCCGAAAGCATTGTTTCTCTTCAGGAGATTCCCAATAATAATACGCAATTATTTATTTAACAATTTTTTCATAGTAACTGTAATTTATAGGTCCGCCAAAACCCCCAGAAAATGCTACAAAATTCAATGGGGGATAAATAAAAAATTTTTAGTATTAAAAATTGGTTAGATAAACAATTGGGTATTGCTACTGGAAGTCTCCTAAACGAAAATATTGATTTTGAAGAATTCGATACCATTTCTACGAAAAGTTGTTTTTTTCCTTTAAAAATTTTTTGATTTCAAAATAAAAAAAAGGGGTATATTTTTTCGATATAGAACAGCCCTAGGGGTTGAGAGCTTTAAAATTCCGACTTTATCTGTTTTGGACCACCCTAATATACACACATACGTCTGCATTTTAATAAACTGCATATCTCAATCATTTTTAGTTTCTTCTTGCGATTTTGTATGTATGAACTTTTTCTGCAATAAATGCATACATCCATGCACATTAGAGTGGTCCAATTTTTGTATGGGGGAAAAATGTGATCCTACAAAACGCGATATTTGTCATATCTATACCAACTTTCAATTTTCTACTGCAACCAATACAGGGTGTTAAATGACCTCGAAATGCGCTACTGGGTCGCTGTGAAACTGGCAAAAATATTGGTGATTTTTATAAAAAGCTACTGTTTCTGTGACAACCGAAGCTTGTAATTTTTTTTATATAATTAAAATTTTAAATGTTCTTAGGTTGCTTAACCAATTGTTTGATTAATGTATGCTCACAATACTTCTTGAGTAAAATATAGGCATCATGAGCATCCTCTAAATTTTTACTTAGAAACGTAAAGTTTGGTACCAGCACCTCTTTCGGCAGGAGAAAAAAACAGATTGTAGGCAACAGTTCAAAACAGCATACAACAAATATTGTTTTAAAAATTGTGTATGTCAGATGCACGCAGCATACGACATGTAGCAAAAAGGCAATTAATAGTTTTAGGGCAGTGTCACACGATTAGGCATTTGCCCAAAATTTGTTGCAAATCGTATCCCAATCATGTGAATACACAAATATTTTTCCTTATTCCAATCACGAAAAACAATTTGCTCAAATTTTTCAATAGAAGTTCGCTGTATTTTACAAATCGTGTAACTACAAAAAAAAACATCCGTCCCAATTTTTTTATTTTTTACCAATAGCACAAATAAAAAAACTGTACAAATCTGTTCAAATGTACTAATCGTGTGACACTGTCTTTAGAGTTCCTGAAAAGGAAAACAGAGTTCTGCAAAACTACGCTGAAAAAAAAATTCAGAAAAGTAGAAAAGGTTGAATATTTTAAAAGAAATAGAAATAAATCTGTTCTGAGTAACTTTTCAATAGTTCTAGAGGTCCTGAGAAGGAAAAAGAAAGTTCGCAAATATACGCCAAAAAACTTCTTTTTTTAAGTCGAAAAATTTAAATTTGTGAAAAAAATTAAAACTATTCTGCGTAGCTATTCAATAGTTCTAGAGTTGCTGCGTAGGAAAAAATAAGTAAATTTGAAAAAAGTAAAAATTTAAACTCTTCTGAGTAGCTTTTAATTAGTTCTAGAGTTTCTGAAAAGGAAAAAAACAGTTCTGTAAAATTACGTCGAAAAACACAGTTAAAAAAAAATCGAATAAGATGAATTAAAACAAAAATAACAACAATAAAAATAAAAATAAAAACTAATCTGAGAAGCTTTTCAGTCGTTCATTTGCGTTATACCGTACCCCAGCTTCCCATACATATTCTCACCTCGTCTTTGGCGCCGAGTGTATCTACTTTGACCGTACGCTCTGGTGTGGACTCTTATTTCACAAAAAGTGGTAGCGCCTTTTAAAAATATCGAAAGGTGTTCGTTCCATATATCAAGTTTGATTTGGACATCAGTTATCAGATTTCCGTTCTCGTCTTTACTACTCTAAAAGACACAAAATTCCTCTCAACGCTGCCAAAGAGGAAGTTTATCGAGGGGCTAAGCACTCGTATGCCTACTATAATTTTGCATACACAATGGGCTTTCTAAAAATATAAACCTTTCAAATCTGTATTTTTAAGGGGAAACAACTCATCCTAATGTGAATACGTTCACGACGTACTATTTCCAATATACATAAGTACATACATATATTTATAAGTAGTTGTGCATATGAATATACATATGTAAGTATGTGTTTGTAGCTAGATAAATATCTGCAGTTGCATTTAACCGCTCGGTGTGTTTTTTTCTAATTTACCACAAGCACTTTCACCAACAGCTGACAAATAGCCAATAAGCCAAGCGTGCATCTAGACGCAGAAGAGATGAACGAGTATGTATAAAGGATATAAAGGATATTAAGTGACCGATGGCATGGCTTGACAATTACTTTGGTATATGCTTACATATCGTAATATTTATGTAGGAATGAAGAACACATATTCCAAAACACGCACGAAGAAAAATCTCACTGAGGCACGGTCCAGCACGACCCGAATCGAAAGAAATATGTATTTACTTTAAGTAAAAATAAAGCATTGCTGTTAATTATTTTACACAAGACAATTTCAATACTACTTAGTAAAAAATGGTTTTTTGGCGCTTACAACTTTGCAAAGCATCTCCTCAAATTTTATGAGAAGCCTTTTCATCGCAGAAATACAATCGGAGGTCTGCCATTGCATGCCGATAAACAACTTTTTCTAACTTATATGTTGTTACTCAGACACAACGGCCATACCTTTTGCTACTATTTATTACTTTTTAGTGCGATTCTTCTGGGCGTTTGCTTCGCGGTTCTTAAATTGGCAAAGTTGCACTCTCATAGCTTCTAGCGGGGCAAAAAGGGAAAATTTTTATTCGAGTAAATGTTAGCCATAGATCACCCTAGTGATGAGTTAATTGTAAAAATGTATATATTTACTATGTATACATATATTATATATGTGTATTAGACTGTGTCAAATATAACGAATGTTTTTTTTCCTTTCGGTCCCGTACGAGAATTCGTTGTCGGTCACCAAAAAAAAAACAAAATTATTGAAAAATAAGATTTTTTTTAATAATCGATTAATTATAATAAATTAAAAAGAGCAATTTCGTAGCCGATTCAATTTTATATAATGAATGCATGTTTGAAGTAGCTAGGCTTTTGACAAATTGTTCAGTAGAAGGTTTTCTTGCATTTTTTCCATGTAAACCAGTCAAGTGTGTTCGAACTTTGTATGAAAGAATATAACTCACTTCCGGTTTCACAAAAGCAATTTAAATGAAATATGATTTTTTTCTTTCAGTTTCCATTATAGGTTCAAATAAAAAATAATAATTTTACACTTAAATTGCTTTCGTGCAACTGGCTATGACACCATATAAATTAATGCTGCAGTTTTCAATTAAAATCAATTTACACCATAATGTACTTTCGGTAAATTAAAACAATTTTCTTGAAAATTTAAAAACTTTTATTGTAATCATATTTTATGATAAGCAAGTTTTCCGGGATCCCGGTATTCCGGCATTGTCTTCCCTAATATGTGCACATGTGTGTATATTTACTTTCGCCATCCAAATGTTCCAAGTACATATATGTATGTACATATACATAAGTTTGAAATTATAGTACATATAAAATGGGTATTAATATAATGAATGTTTATGAAATTTTTCCATATCCTACATACGGAAATTTAATGAGCTGAATTGCGTTAGAAAAAGTAAAACATGTAGAATGTATGCACATATGTATGTATGCATAAAACAGTAGCAGTTAACAGGTTCTTAAAAGTGAAAAACCCTATCTCGATTATGTGAACAAAAGGTTTTTCCAAGAATTTATTTCCGAAGGGTGTTCTTCTGCGAAGTAAGCGATTCGGAGCAATTTTTTAATGTGAGGTATATTCAAATTGTACTAGATGCTGGAGTCAGATCGATTGGTGTTTGTCATCGAAATTATCAAAGCGAATATATGTACATATTTTATTCCGTAATAATTTCTGCAGTTTTCCAGCATTATTTTGGAAGGAGCAGATTCACTTGCATAGCTCGCAATGAAATTCAAAGTTTTAATTTTGTTCGAGAAATGTGAAGAAGCCAGTAGTCACTTTTAAACAAGTATGACATTGCCAAATCCACGGCGGGTACGATTTAAAAAATGCTTGAGTACTAGCTGCTCAGGAAATTTTATGTGTAAACATCTATGCACGGCTTTGTTAGGTTAGAAATTAAACCTTAATTTCATCTCATTTTATTAGTTTTGTCGAGAGCAGTACACAACTATTTCATAAACACTTCGAAAATCGTAGTTCAAGACCATTTCAGGATCATTTCGTGGCTAGTTTCGAACTAGGCCGATGTGATCCAGAACTAGTTCCAAAATGGTCCTGAAGTGGTTTTGAAAAAGTAGCAACCTTGTCCCAAAGGAATATCGAACAAGTCTTGGAACATTCCCAAAATGGTTGCTTGCTAGTCTCAAATATTCCAATAATAGTGGTGGACTAGTCGCGAAATCGTCCGGAGCTAGTCTCTAATGGTTCAGAACCATTTGGTCCTCAAATAGTCCTGAACCTGTCTCGAAATCGTCCCAAATTCATCCCGCACAAGTCTCAAAATGGTCCTTAAATAGCCCTGAATTGGTCCCGAAATGATCACGAACTAGTCACTAAATGTTCCTAAACCAATAGTGAACTAGAGCCGAAATAACCTGAGGAATGTTCATTTGTACACACAAGACCCAATTACAAATTTTCTGCTGGGTTATTGCAAATTTTACCCATACCGAGAGCTAAGCTGTTTACACATCGAAAATTTTTAACAAATTCTCAAAAAGCTCCCATAACGACTGAGCTTATTGAAGCGAAAACAATAATAATAATAACAACAATAAAAAGCATTGAAAAAATCATTCCATGCAATTTTATATAATAACAACCCAATCAAAAATAATAAAAAGTACTAAAATATGTGAATATGTATTAAATAATTTGGCGTTACTTATTATTTTCATTAAATTTTTTGTTTCTATTATGTGAACAAATATGTAGAAATAGTGAACCCCCCTGAATTAGTTAAAATAATTGAGCCGCTATTGTATACATACATTTGGCTATCACCAGAGATAGAATAGCTAGGGAATGCTTAAAAGAAAAATTAGAAGCAAAAAATGCATAACGCAGCTTAATTGGACATCATTTAAGTAATATAAATTTCAAGGCTGCTGCTGCATCAAAATGATGCACATACATATACACATCTGTTTGTGTAAAGTTAGACTTAATAAAAGTAATAAAGATGTTATGATTTAAGAGTATACTAATAAATATTTCTTTCATACTTCATCTGATGGAAATGGACTTTGAAGTTAATAAAAAAATTTCCTTAAACAGAAGTCAACAAATTTGTTTATAATTTCATAATCTAAGAGCATTTTTAAGAGTTTCAGTTAATGTTTTCAATACTGAATTTTAAAGTAACAAAACAGTCATGAAATTTTCCTATGTGTAAAATTTAAGCTATATTGGATCCCATCGCATAAAAATTACCACATTTAATTTAAGATCGCTATATACTCGCTTACACACTTTTGGTATGCCACCATAAGGCACCTCACAGAATAAATAACCCAACATTAGTTATTCTGCGGACAAATTAAAAAGGTTGCGCATACGCTCCGGTGTCCTGCAGTAAATGTATTCATTCATGAACATGGAAATATTTCGTGGAAAGTAATTAATTCCGGTTACCGGATTTGTTGACATTTTATTCGTTGACAAAGCTTACTCAAAATCTTTACTCAGAAATTTTCTTGCGGCTTTCAGCTTTGCCTGTGACCAATACATTTAGATAAGATGTATAAGTACATATAGCATTAGTATCGAGCTTCTAAAAAATTTTTTATATTTATGTATTTCTTAAATGCATTTACACTGAATTCGTCGTTGATTATCAGTTTGTCTTCTCATTTTTCACAGGCGGCAGAATCAGGAAATTTGGATGAGTTTAAGCGTCTATATCAAGCGGATAATGGTCGTTTGTCTATAAAAGATGGCAAGGGACGAACAGCTGCGCATCAAGCAGCAGCACGAAATCGTGTGAATATATTGCGATATATAAATGATCAGCATGGAAGTAAGTTGATTAGCTACCACGTTCATAATTCTACTAATTTATGTGGAGTAGCTTGTGCGACAAATTTTCATTTTATTTAATTGGAATATTTTTTATTTTCTTACAGATTTTAACGCAAAGGATAATGCAGGAAACACTCCACTACATGCGGCAGTCGAGAACGATTCGTATGAAGCGCTTAGTTATTTGCTGTCCCTGTAAGTTTCCAAAAGAAATTAGAACCTTTTAAAAAAAATATTTCGGACTGTTAGAATACACCTAAAGAGTGAGAACTTTGCGAGTTAATATTAATCGCTTGCAAAAATGCATGTTTTCTACCATAGCTTAAATACTTTGTTAAACGTAAATTATTTGCATATATACATCTAATAAACGTTTGTCAGTGACAGTGTCTACTTCCCTTCGCAAAAACAAGTTCTAACTTAGAAATAAATTTTGAATGTAATGACTCGCCTCTCTATTGGAGTCACCAAAGTTAACTCAATATTCTGCGTACTTATCCGCAGGTAAATGGCCTTTTGGCAGCATATCTTAGCACCGTACTTAACAATTTGCAGTAAGTTTTCGAGTTGTTCAGTATAGAGTCCTTGGACAGGACCTTTCTTAGCCTTACAATCTCGTTAAAGCTCTCGGTGTCACTAAGGAAATTCTCCCACAAACCTCTCGTTTTTATTCGTAGAGCTTTCTTATAATTCCATAGCAGATCCCAATACTATCCCATAAGCATTTCCAAAGAGTGCCAAGTTGGAGGTTTCACCAAAGTGGCATTGCTCTTTCCCAACATTGGGCCTGCACTTAAATTGCTATGGCGTACTGTGTACTATTTTGAAAAAAGGGCCTAAATCAATTATCTCGAGAACGAGAAGAGAAAGCGAGAACCTAGATGGAGAATGTAGTAAAAACAGTATTTGAAGGTGCATCCAACGAGACTATTAGTCCAGAATTCTCCATACGAAAAGCTTTAAAATAACTCATTTATTTCGCCATCTCTTCTCGTTTTCCATACAATTTGATTTTTTACCTTTTTTTCAAAAACAAAGAACACTGTGGGGAGAAGGAAGCAGAGAAAGCACTTATGTACGTCAATCGCTAGTATTTTTGCATATCCGAAGGGACTGGGAGCACTCGCATTCTCAACAAAGCCGTATGAGACGTCAATTCCATGTGAAAATATGCCGAACTTAGAACTTTCTCTCTTGCTCGGTCTATGGTCACAACCCCCACCCTCAGTGCTGTCATTAGGCAAAGTGCAAAGCTTGCTGCTCCTAGTTTGCATTCGCATCTCACATAATGTACATACGTGGAAGTTACACGCCTTCAGCCCAGAGATCTTTTCCCCCGACGAGAGCTATGGTTCCTGGACTAACGTCGCATGCACAGACTGCTCTCCCAGCCAAAATTTGGGTGCCGAAATTTTATAAAATTGCGAATACCGTAAAATTAAGCGAAGCAGACCATGATACGTCTCAGAAACGCATTTATTGTAGGCGCAAATCTACTATTATTAACCTGGCCAAATTAAACCTGGAGAAGGGTTTAAAAACTACTGAGTTGGTATATTCTGAACGCAGTAGGTACTGGCCAACCTTTAAATAGATTATATATTGTTCTATACAATAAAAATGATATCAGGCTACTCACCAAATAGGCCAGGCACCAAATAGGTATTATCGGAAAGTCCGAATTCGGTCTCTGCAGGGCGATGAAACTTCCTTTTTGACTGTCCACTTTGGCTAGACAAAGATTATTTCATTTAAAGCTACAATGATCGAAGGTGGCTTTAAGATTCATTAAGGAAGTGGAACGTACCTTGGGGTTACTGGGTTAGGCACTCACTTTAACTAACTATTAACATACATTTATGGATAATCATTTGAAGGCACGAACGTTTTTTACACCATTTTGAATTAGTCCGGCCATCGTTCTGGTCTGGTATCCGCCCTACATCCTCTCGGCGCATTAATTTAAGCAAAATTGTTCTAGTGAATATAATCCCGGCGTTGAGCCGCACATAGAGCCATAGGTCCTTAGCGTTACGCATTAAAGTAGACATCACAAAGAATGTCAACGCTTTTTGCGAATTTCAGTAGCAATTTTAGCTCTACTTTGGAGATGCTGAAACTTCCTGCTTACAAATCCCTTTACTGACGAAACAAATATAAATTTTCTAATTCTCAATCAATTTTTTGATAAAATATATATTTCTTTTCCATACCTCATCAATTTACGTTTGAAAAGTGGCGGAAAAATAAATAGAGCCGCGACATTTTAAAAAGTTTTGACGGTTTTCCGTTTTTTATTTAAAGTTTCATTAAAACTTCAAACTTTTTACCAGATGTTTCAGTGAAAAATTTGGTAAGCTATTTATTTGCAGTGTAAAGTGTGATTTTTTATAAGTTTTTTCTGACGGCTTTACGCATTTTCTTCTATACAAAGTATCTTCGAACATTTTTTATATAGGAAAAAATGCGAACAACGTCAGCAAAAAAATCATCAAAAATCAACTGATTTCTTTTGCTCCTTACAATTGCATTCTGGTTAAAAAGTTTAAATTTTGATAAAACGTCGTTTAGTTTTCCTAATTTTTGTACAAAGTTTACTTGCGTGGTTTTTGTCTACAAAAAACATGATAAACAATAAAAACAAAAATCAAAAAGCCAAACTTAATAAAAATCGGCGCCCCTATTTAATTTTCCGCCACTGTATGCATACGACTCTAATAAATTCCATCTTATCATCACAGTCCCGTCGATACTAGTTTACTCAACGAGAAGAAGCAAGCACCAGTGCATTTGGCAACCGAATTGAATAAGGTACATGCGCTACGGGTAATGGGTAATTACCGTAAAGTAATCGATATACAACAGGGTGGTGAGCATGGACGCACCGCATTGCATTTGGCCGCCATTTATGATCATGAGGAGTGCGCTAGGATATTGGTGAGTGTAAGCATGAACAAACATGAGAATGTTTTGTAAGTGAATATATGTATTGCACATGTAAATATGTTTGTAAATACAAGCGCACTTAGATCTACAAAAAAATTCTATATGACAAACTGATACAAAACCATGTAATTATACACACACCCTTTTGCCATAATAGGTACATTAGCAGTAAGGTACTTATTCTATGTCTCCATTGCGATAAGATTTACCTATTAAGATCTAATAAATCCAATTATAATGCCAATCATTTCCATAACCACAAATGGATATATGTGACCTTTACATTTTCAAGTATTTGACGTTTGTTTACGTTGAATTTTATAAATACAAATCGACAGACATTGGAATACAGAATGAGCCATAAGAGGACATCTTTGTTAAAAAGAAGCCATATTTGGATCCTTTATCATTATTAGCATCTTATTTGTAGCAGATTTTTAAACCAATATTTTTAATTAAAATCCATATTTTAAAATAACATAAGAAAGTAGATTTCTTTATTGTCTTGATTTCAATGTTCGCAACTGTATGTTGAAAATATCGAGCCCTAACCGCCAAAATAACGTAAGCGA
>NW_023458565.1:3833336-3877923 GCF_013731165.1 Rhagoletis pomonella | reverse complement strand
TTCTTCACGCGCAAGTGCCTGTTTCTACTGGTACGGCGGGCGTTGACCTATCCCAAAACTCGCATGCGATTCGTCCAGCTGATATTGGCTTTGTTGCTGTTGCTTCGTAAATCGCAGCTGGCTCCCAAACCTCGATATGGTGTTGATCCAAAAATCTATCTTTTGGATCGACGCAAGTGTGTAAGTTTTTGTGCTCGTATTAAGGGGTGAAGCTGTTGCCTGCACGCATTATCGCCGTGCCAATGTGCCAGATTTTTAGTGGCGTCGCCTCCGCTACAGCAAGCTAATTTTGTTGTTTTTCTGCATATGTATGTGTGTTGGCGCTTGTGTGTTGTGCAGTGGCGGTTATATACATAGGGTGTCGGTCGAAAGGATTCTACATAGCAAGGTCCTTTCGTATGTGGATGTACTGGCGACCTAAAAAAACAATAGCATAAGAAACAAAATTTACACTCTTCCCCCCCCTCGTCTTCTCCCCCTTTTTTTTTTTTTGAAGGCTTCGTATGTACATACACATCACTCATTGATTAGAAAAGTATGTAGTGTACCAATTTCATAAATTACCAGTATTAAATTTTTATTATTATATCTTTTTATATGTATGTATGTACATGTGTACATACATTCCAGACTTTGAAGATTTTTCTTTATTTTTTTTTCTTCGGTAATGACCGTATTGAAGTAAATGAGTGGTATATATGTATGTGCATATGTACATCAGCCAATGGCATGTGTACATACGCGCATAGTCACTTGTTTTGCCTTTTTTTTTTTTCTTTGAAATTTTTTAAATGCCAAGTTACTGCCACTTACCTCGACTTCCTAAAATTGTTAAAACTAACCCCAACGGGACTTCCTGCGGATCCGTTGCGACGGTACCAGTCGGGATCCGTTTGTCGCACTTGACCGCACAATTAACCGCGTATATAATCACTTATGTATGTATTTTTTATGTATTTACCATACGAACTTTTAAAGACTTTCGCGCGCACTCGACTTACACAAGCTCCGAATTCTTTTTCAACTGACTCCTCCGGCTCCTTTCAGTGCTATTTTATCAGAACTGTTCAAGCCGACGAAGCTATTCGTGCCCCATTTACCAACTGAACTACGAAGTCTAGTTTCTACTCAATTTTCAGACACACTAACACATACACACGCATTCAGAACTGCCTTATCGCCCCGCCGGGCAAGCAAAGTTTCACACCCTTAGCGTTGGTTAGGCGGCGTCAGAGAATTATGGGTACTTTCACATCCGGTAGACACTCACTCATACAACCACAGTCACCCCAAGGAAAAGCTGTCGTTACATGAAGAGGGTAAACTTAGCAAGCCCCTATGCAAATCTTTCAATTCTCTGATCGTTGGCTGTGCTTGTGTTTATACGAAGGCAATTTTAAGTCAGTGACTTTTTGAATTTCCCGCTCAGTACCTTTGATGGCGATTCTCCCGCCCACTGTCATCGATTAGTAGACTACTGTAAACTTTTGAGCAAGCTGCGCCAATTAGTTTGTGTTTGACAGCCATTGGAACATCTCGGACTCGCCAATCAATAAAAAAAATTGCAAATCAAGTATTCCAGAGTTGTGTATGTATTCGAATGTGGTAGTTTTGATGCTCCAATCTGGATTCTAATAACCTCGTGATTTTTTACGAAAATGGGAAAACGTGAATTTCGTGTGCCGATTAAGCATTATTTTTTTGGGTAAAAATCCATTACCGAAACTAAGAAAAGGCTTCACAAATACTACGGGTATTCTACAACATCAATTTCAATAGTTAAAAAGTGGTTTACTGAGTTCCGTTGTAGTCATGCCAGCGCAAGCGACACCGAACATTCAGATCGCCCAAAAGCAGAGACTGAAAATAAAAGTTATTTTAAAATTTTTGACATCAAAAAGGTATTATAAAAAATTATGCTATATACATAGCTTTTTCAAAGGTACCATTAAATCCAGCTCTCATTGTAGATTTTCATTCCTTCATGACTTTTAAAAATCTAACTTTAATCACTTTGAGCAAATAATACCGATTTTCAAGGCCAAAATAAAAGTTAAAATTTTTTTGAACAGAAAGTAAGTCAAGTCAACGTTACAAATCAAGTATTCCAGAGTTGTGCATACATATGTATTCAAATGTGATAGTTTTGAAGCTCCAATCTGGACTCTAGTAGCCCCCTAGATCAAATCTAAATATGTATGTATGTACATTGGGGTGGTCCAAAAACAGTAAATTCGGAATTGTAATGCTTTCACCACCTAGGATTGTTCTATATAGAACTTTGGGCGCTTTGAGCGACCTCTAAATATTTTTTTGACTTAAAAATAAAAAAATAGGGATACATTTTTGTCGGTATAGAACAATCCTAGGAGGTGAGAGCATAAAAATTCTGACTTTAGTTTTTTACATGCATTTTCGGACCACCCTAATGTATGTACACATAGAATACATGAAGGCTTTTCTTTTTGTTAACGGCATCCTATCTGCACCGAAGATTCAATTTTCAAAACTGAGGTGCCAAATTAAAGAGCTTGGCCTCTAAATGTACAACAAGATTTGGCTTTTTTGTAAAGGGTTGCCATCTTTTTTTAAATTATAAAAACTACACCGTTCGTTGTATTAAAAGAAAATCAGGTGTCAAATGAATGGGCTGGGCCTCTAGATGTGCAAGAAGATTTAATTTTTTTTGAATAGCGTTGCCAACTGCTTAAAAATCATAAGACTTACAACATTCGCGCAGTTTTAAAAAATGAGGGGCCATATAAACGGTTTTAGATCTACAAGAAAGATCGTCTTATTTTTTGAGAAGGGTTGCCACCTGTTAAAAGTTATTTATTATTTACACCGTTCTCTCGATTTTAAAATGTGGGGTCAAATGAAAGGGATTGATCTACAGACGTGCATTGGGTAAATTTTTTTTATAAGGTTTGCCACCTACATATGTAATTATAAATCTATTGTTTGTAATAAGATAGTCAGTAAAATATCACAATATGGGCATCGAGCGAAAGAGTTTTGAGACTAAATTAATATTTCGCGATTTTAAGAGTTGCCACCTATTTAAAAAAATATATAACTATGAACGGTAAGTAACGTATTAAGGACATTCGATATTGGTACCAAACGACAGTTAATTAACAGGGCGTTTGTGCAAATGTATGCGAATTTTTGTTTGAAGCTTTAATGCTGAAGAAAGGGTGATTACTACAAAGCACAATTTTAATCGTTAAAACCTTTTTCTAACTTCTCTATGACTACGGGCTAGTATATTCACGTTGCGCCATAAACGCGAGTTAAGGGTTTGTTTTTATAAACAACTGTGAAGTATTCTTATAGCAGTGTTTCAGAAATTCTTATTTTTTTGACAGTTTTTTTTTTATTTTTCTTATATACATTGCCAAATTTTTTACATAAGTTTTCAAAGTTCAACAGTGTGGTGAAAATTTTTTCTAGCGCGACGGAAGTTTTACCCCGTACTGCCAAATTTAGTTGAAAAAATGGTTGCATAAACACAAAACAGCAGCGGTGATAGAATCAAGTTATAGAAATATCTAGGATGCGTTATTATTTTTTTTTTGTAGGTCTTGTCGAGTAAAATAAGAATCGATATATTTATAAAACAGCAATATTTCAAATAAAAATGTTCTAACAACACAGCTGTACAAGCTCATGATGTCGATATGGCATATGCCAGTCATTGTGGTTCGCAGAGGGACTTCCCAATTCTGACGGGGTAGGAAGTATCTTTGAGGTCGACAAATAAATGGCAAGTGTCGTTTCTCTTCTCGCGGGTTTTTCCAAGATTTGGCTACCAGGTCTAAAGCAACGCTGATAAGATCCAATCAGCTCGTTGGCGATTTCACATAAAACGCTCGATAAGACCTTATGCATGACGTTTAAGATGCTAATCCCGCGGTATTTGGCGCTTACGGGTCCGTCGTGTTTCGCTGGGGCTTTGGTCCATATTTTTCAGTACTTTCAGGGCTGTTTTGATTGAATAGGGAGGAAAAGTGTTTTTTCTTCCATTATTTAAGTATATTCTGTTCATCGGTCTCGAGGTTGCCGTAGTTGTTCTTACAGGAATCCGACCTTATTTGGAAACCTTCCGTTAGTCACCTAAATGTCTGCCTACCAGCATTTCAGGCACATCCAACTCACGTACCATCTGTTCTTTCTTTTCTTTTCGGCGTTAAGCAATTTATAATCATGTTGCTTATAGGATAATGGTTTGGGCGTGCGTGAGTAGAAAAAAAATAAATAAAATTTGTACAGTTTTCTTTTTATCTCATTTATTAAGGGTATCGATTGGTTTTAAAGTACCACAAAATTTTTATCTGTAATTTGCACTTATTTTGTTCATTTCTTTAAGTACATAAATGTAGCAAAATGTTCTTTTGTTTAAAAAGCCTTAATGAGCATTAATTTTCGCTACACGTGTTACATTCTTTTCCGCCTCTAAACGCAAGTTTCTTACTTAAGCTCATATTCCTTGTCTGAGTTTTTAGACGAACGTTGGCGATTTTTGAAGAAATAAGCAAACGGATGAATGTGTGTACAATAGGGTGGTCCAAATACATACGAGGAAATAGGTTTAAAATGTTAAGCTTTCACCAACTAGGATTCTTCTAAATGAAAAAAGCCGTATTTTTCTGTTGAAAAAAAGTATATATTTAGAACTGCCTCAAAGCTGAAAAAGATGTTCATGCATTTTATAGAGGGGAAAACATGTTTTCGTGGAAATAGTATAGAATTCTTGAAAATCAATATTTTTCGATGGGAAAACTCTGTTTCTCTTAAGGAGAAAAGTTCCCAATTATTTATCTAACCAATTTTTAGTATATGTAAACTATTTTTTAAAGGTCCCCCAAAGTTCCCCAAAAATGCAATGGGAGGAACCATAAAAAATTGTTAGTACTAAAAAATGGTAAAGTAAATAATTGGGTATTATTATTGGAAATCTCCTGAAAAGAAACAGAGATTTCCGATCGAAAAGTATTGATTTTCAAGAATTCTATACCATTTCCACGAAAAAGTGTTTTTCTCCATATAAAATATATGAAGAAGTCTTCATGAGCTTTGAGGCAGTTTTAAGCATCATTTTTTTACCAAAAAAATATGGTTATTCTTTTTCCATTTAGAGAAATCCCAGAGGGTAAGAGCTTAACATTTTAAACTTTTTTTATATCACCTTAGTGTACAAACATACATACATATGTCAACAGTCATTACACGATTTTGGCTTATCAAATTTCCTCTATGCTTTCATATGTGTGTATGTACATAAATACATACATGAATAAATATAAAATGGTGCAATTTGCTCGCACATAGATAAATATGGCTCAATCGAACGCGAACAATTGTGGAGATAGGACGTAAAAGTTGATATGGTATTTATGTTGGAAAAAATACGAATAAAACAGGCAATTCATAATCGTTAAAGTGATTAATTTACCAATATTTAGTATCATTTTCCAAATATCAAAGCTTAAAAATATTAAAAATTTTATGATTTTATCGTTTTTATTAATCTTTAAGTATTTGTGCTAAGTGTGCTTTGTGAAATTTGTGTAATTGTGAAATCAAGCGAATGTTTGTTAATCGAAAACTTGATTGAGTGTCAACCATTTTTATCATTGCACATTCATAGCTTTTTACAAAATAAAATAAAATCAAAAGCATTTAACGCACGCCTTATCACAGCAACTACACGCTTATAGATTACCTATTTTCACAAACAATCTGCATTTATCATAATTTTCTCTCTCCACAGTGGGGTGAACAACGTGGCTGCCCGCGCGAGGAAATGATATCCTTTTACGATTCCGAGGGCAATGTGCCGCTACACTCGGCCGTCCATGGTGGTGACATCAAAGCGGTGGAATTGTGTCTGAAGTCGGGCGCGAAAATCTCTACACAACAACATGATCTCTCAACGCCAGTGCATTTGGCGTGCGCACAGGTGAGTCGAGCAGGGCAGTGGAGTAAGTGGCGGTGTATTGTCCTGCAGACAAAAAAAATGTCATTACGATAGGATTTTTCACTTTAATTAATTTTCTCAGGAATGTTTTCTAATGACTTGAACTAAATTAGCTTATTGTTTAGAATTCAATTGAGTTAATATAAGAAGAATTTAACAATGAAGCCACCTAGCGACGCTAAAATGACCAAGTAATTTTTCTAAGACTTTTTCATGTTAAGTTTGCATTGCGAATGGAAAAAAAATGCATACTTAAAGAGCGTGTGTGAATCGGCAACAAAGTTCGCGGTGAGTAAATTTTTGACAACTATGAGGTGAATAAAATTTCGGTAGCTCATAAGGCTAGTGAAATATTTGACAAATGCATAGAAAATTTTGACAATCGCAAAGATTGTTGATTTGCGTAATGTTTCGTTAAATAAAAGCTTAAATTAATGAATTGCGATCAACGGTGGTAGATGTTTTCTTAAAATATTAATTTCACTTCAATTTGTAATATTCTATTCCACATACATAAATCAGCGGTTATCAAAAATTTACTAATGTCAAAAAAGATTTAATTTCACACAGCAGATTAGGAAAAATGTCTTACCATAGTAAAAATATTATTCAACAGCTTTCCGCATAGAAGTTTGTTATCGATTCACACACGCCCTAACATGGAAAATGTTACTCATACGCCATGTACCAGAATGTATGAGAAAGCAGTGTACGAAAATAAACTATATTGTACGTTACTATTTCGTTTCGTTTATTACTTCAACAGTTCGATACAATACAAAACAAAACGGCTGAGTTCACTTTGGCGATAGTACACTACAGTAGTTTAGTAGTTACAGACGAAACAACAAACGAAATGAATCGTGCAGGGAAAATATATGTATGTATGTACATATATGCAATAACTAAATACAAAACGAATGGCTGCAATGAATAAAAAAAATAAAAATGTTTTTTAATTGAATTGGATATGAAAATTTACAGAAAAAATTATTTTTCACGTAATTGAAACGTTTGCATACATATAAAACGTACCCTATGGTACAATTGTCACAAACGAAAAGCAAACGTTTCTCGTTGGGGAAAATGACAGTGAATCTTACAATTTGTTTCTGACTATGTACAAAACTGTACAAAACCACAAATGATATGATGATCGATGTCAAATGGGAATTGTTTTGTACAGTTTATTTTCGTACCCTGTGAGAAAGGTCACTTGCGCCATGGCGTATGAGTAACATTATTTCTTGCTTCCATTTCATACAAAAAAATATTGCACATTTCATTTGCCCAATCAAAACTTGTTTATTTATTCATCGATTTTCACCGTGAGTAGCTGGATTTTTTGGCAAAAGAACAACCTTTAATACAAATGAAGAAAATGCAAAAGATTTGTAATTTTTTTTGTTAAATTTTTTCCTTCTGAAATTTTTTCCTAAAAATAAAAATAACCTGGGAAATTAACCTAATCAGGAAAAACTGTATACAGATCCACAATCTACGATCCAATATTAAATTGACGTGTTTCGGCGCTTTTTGTGTCATTTCAAAACATGACAATTTCCCTACAGTGTAAAAAGAATTCGTTCACATACTGCGAATAAAGATACTTTGATTAAAGAGACATTAAAGAACATGTAACTGAATAATGGCGTATATATGTACATATGTTTGTATGTAACGCCGGGAAACATCCTAGAGACAAAACAATTTTTTTAATTGGATTTGACAAACAAAATCAAATAAATAATAATTATGGGGACATATTTAGCTTTCGGGCAATCTAACAGTATGTAGTAGCTAACATTGCCTTTGCTTATATGTATGTATGTAATTATATACATATTTTATAAATATATCCTTGTTGCAGTGGCGGATTTATAGGAGCGGTGGCATATGAGGGTTATTTATGATTGATCATCGAAAAAAAATGTACAGACAAATAAGAAATATCGCTAAAATATATTTTAGTTGAATGTCGAACTTACAGCTTCGATCAAACAGGTTTTTGAAATGCCGACCACCCGATCGTTTTCCCCACATTTGCAAACTTATTTTCATTCATAAAGTTTCTGGCTTTTATCGAAATTGTACGCATTTTTGGGAACAAAATATCGAAACTTTCAAAAACAGAATTTTTTTTGTGATAAATCGACTCTGAAGTTGAGTTAAATACGTTCGTATCGATGAGTGAAATAATGCTTTTAATTCTATAGTAATCCTCAATGCTGCTAGTATCTGCGTTGCAGCTATTTCTTTGGCGTTTGTTGATGCGTGCTTTCTTGACATCGATATCGTATTCTTATATATTTGTAAATTTCATGAAAATTACTTTATGAATTTTATTTGATGCCAGCTACAACACAAGCTGCATTTAGGGCACAGTTCGCATAAATGGCAAGGGAAAAATCCTCCGTGGTACGAACAATCTAAACCTACTTCTTGATAACTGTGTTAAAATCTAATAGGCGATGAACAGTGTGACCAGGTTAGTCTTTTTGACGCTAGATTTTGCAATTATATATTTGCTTCAGCCACGAAAATTTGGGTCTAGCTTCGTGTTTTTTTTGGGCTTCTTTCGTATGCTACTCTATCTTTAGGTAATTTTTATTTTTTTAGTAATCTGAGAAAAAAATCGATTTTATAGAAATGTTAAGAAATGTTGCAGTAAACTTTCCAATTATCCTTATCGCTTTTTTCGGACCATACGTATCGTGGTGTGTATGGAACAAAGTAAAATTTGGCTGCGCCGGGCACGGAAGGCCCATCGCTTAAGAGATCAGAAAAAAGCTTGTTAAGGGGAAAAATTTAAAAATTATCTTAATGAGTAGGTTCCGTTCATTTAAATATTTGGAAGTGCTGTTAAACCTTTCAGCATAAAAGTACTGACTTTTTAAGCTCATTTTTCACTGTATATATCTAATATTTTCTAAGCTTTTTTAAGTCACTCTAGCTTAATTTTATGTGATCATCTGGCTACACTAGTGATGAAATTAAAAATCTCCTGCTTAGTAAAATCTTAGATGCCCCACTGCCTTGTTGATTTGTCAGTAATGAGCGGAATATAAAAAAGTCGCATTTTCATGGCTGTCGTAACCGTTAGTAATGAGTAAAAAACATGAAACAATTTGAGTACATATGTAGGCACATTGTTCAAATATTCGCAGGAATTTTTTCTGCCATTAATAATTGACAACAGACTGCACACCACCGCGAAAAAATAATAAAACGAAAGGAACACCAGCAGCCATCTCCACATCTATGCCAAAATACTGCGGCCAACAATCCGCCAAAAAAAACACATCTTCAATGTGCTTGTTTTTCGCCATATTGACACTCGCTATTTTGCCTCTTAAGCCAATTATTTGGGAAGTTGCCCTAATCGCTCTGTTGACGCGGAACCAAAAATTACTCGAATTCCTTCGTATGTAAATATGTAATGGCAACAAACTTTGTTTACATGTATGTTTTTATGTACGTAGCAAATTATATTTGCAACATTTTTGAGCATCGCATGTCGCTATGTAAAAGTGACAGAAGCTAAGCAGAATTCTTCTAAAAAACTTGATGTCAGTAAATAGTAGCGAAGTGTCGGTTATTGACAATGATTCTTAGTGGAAAAATGTGGGTATTTACGAATAACTTAAACATACATATGTATGTATAGTATACTAGAATGCATCCAATAAAACCACTGTTTTCATTTTCTTTTGGTTCCATATGAAAATTTCTTAGTCGGTCATAAGAAAAATATTATAGCTGATTCCAACGAGGGACGTCCTCTAGCTTCCTAACAAGAAAAATCGTTCCAATGAATTCCGACCGAAAATGAGCCCATATAACATCCCTGCAAACCATCTTTTCAGAGTATTCTGAATCGTAAAGATTTTTTAAAGAATTCGGAAAGATCCATTCCGATTTTTTGCCGAATTTTCTAAAATGAAATAAATTACGCACACTTCCATTCTTTTACGAAATTTCGGAAGAAAATCGGTAAAGTAATGAAAATAATGCTGCTATGTGAAGAATTTCTTGCGGACTTTTTTCAGAATTTTCTTTAGTTTTCGTACAGAAATTTCTTTACGAGTTCGTGTCATATAATTTTCTTTGAATATTCGGAAAAAAATCGTTACAGAAATCAGATACTCCTAAAGATTTCGTTAAGATTTCGGGAACTTTGGTTTGCAGGGATGATTGGCTTGACTATGGTTTCATATAGCCAGAGTATATCCCTTTTGGAGAGTGGCCCCATCTCTTCCCCATGGCATTTTTACAGCAATAAAGAGCCACCGCTCCTCAAAATTTGGCTGCCATGATAAAATCCAGTACAGGATAATGTCTAATAACTTGGCCCTGTGAAAGAGAACAAAGGAAATACCCCCTATTGAGGGAAGCTGGGCATGAAGCACTTTGTAACTCCTGGTCAATAGTACGAGCTCTGTCTTTCCAGGATTTATAGCAAGTCTGCAGCGAGCAGACCTATTTCTGAGCATAAGATCATACCGAGTGTCCAAGAACTTTCTTTTGACGATGAGTACAACATGATCCGCGTAGGCAATAATCTGTTATTCTCTCCTTTTCAACTTCTCCAGTGCCGTCAATTCCACTATCGGAGACTAATGCCACCTACCGAAGACGAAGAGTTCGAGTTGCTTCGTTAGGCTGGCGATACTTTGACACAACTCCCATGTGGATATTGTACCAGGTTAAACTGTTTAGTTAAATTTGAATAAAATGGCCTGACAATATTAACCACCTCTTCGAATGGCCACTCACATCAGCTCATCTAGCATCCCCCCCCTACAGCACAAACCCGTCGGATCTGCCCTTTTCCTGAGCCTGCTCTTAGATGAGAATTAAAACGACATGTAGTCGATTCAATGACTTAGGCTAAGTTTATTAAGTTGGTACAACAAAAACAGCGAAAAAAACTTCTCGGTTTTCCTTTTATTTTTGAAGTAATTTTCTGCAGTGGAAAATTTACCAGTATCCTTACTTCCTTATCCTTATCCTTACTAATAATATAAATGCGAAAGTGGGTTTGTTTGCTTGTTACGCTTTCACGCTTTAACCACTCAACCGATCATCATAAAATTTTGCACACTCCGATTTGTGGCGTGCGCCTTGATGTTGTCACACAAAGCGGAGGGACCTACAGTTTTACGCCGACTCCGAACGGCGATTGTATTTTTATGAGAAGCTGTTTTTCATGGCAGAAATACACTCGGAGGTTTGCCATTGCCTGCCGAGGGACGACCGCTGTTAAGAAAACCCCTTTTTTCTAAATTTTTGCTGGTCTCATTTAGGCGAACTTAAAATATAGGGTAGATTAAAAAGGTTGTAGTTGGAAAATACTTTGAAAGGCGTTGCCACCTGTTTGAAACCGGTTTCGAATTTAAATTAATTATTTGCAATCTAGAAAATTTAAATACGAGAGCCAAACCAAAGGGTGGTAAGAAACCTTTAGTTTGAACACTTAGAATATTATTGAGCCCTTTTACAAGGGTTGCCACATATTTAAAATATAAATTAAATTAATTTAATTTAATTTAACTATTACAACATGGGTATCAATCGAAATGGGTTTAAAAAGAGTGTATTTGTAAACTATATGCAGGAGGGTTGTCACCCCTTGGAAAGATCTGAGTTTACGTGAATTAAAGGAATTAGGTAACTGAAATGTGTATCATAAATTATTTATTAATTTTCATTAATTATTACAATGTGGGTATCAATTTAATTAGTTTTTAAAAGGATTCATTTCTAAACTACAAGTAGTTTAAAAACTCAAACTGGACTTGAATTCAGAGAACAAGAAAATTGAAATTTAGTTTGAAAATATTGTGAAGAGAGTTTAAAATATTTTAAAGTCTCCTATTACCGTTTTGAAGTATGTTGAGTTTTATTGAAGTTAATTGTACTCGTCAGCCAAGCGGGTGAGCGGAATCTATTCAAATATAAAAATAATAGTACATCTCTAGTTCCATTTCCAAAAAAAAAAATAAATATGTATTCAGAATTTTTTTATTCTGGTATATGTACAAACTTTTTCAAACCCCAGCTTAATCGATTGCACAAAACCGATTTAGTTGGTATTCGAAAAACAAAGGTTTCAAAACAAATGTATAAAAATATTCAAAAAACGGTTGAAACCGGCTTGGAAAAACGGAGTCAACCACCCCAATAAATTTGCATGCATATTTGTTTATTAGCATACTTATTGGAAAATATAATACATATAGACACTTACATAATAACGTGCCAAGTCTGCCACAGTGCCACACTCCCTTTCAGCTAATAATAAATTCCATACTTTTATTCCACTTTGCTTTGCGTTGACTAACAAACTCTTAAATTCTCCAGGGAGCCATTGAAATTGTCAAGCTCATGTTCAGCATGCAACCATCGGAGAAGCTCACTTGCCTCAGTTGCACCGATGTGCAAAAGATGACGCCCCTTCACTGCGCCGCCATGTTCGATCACCCGGACATTGTTGAGTATCTGGTGACGGAGGGTGCTGACATAAACGCGCTAGACAAGGAACATCGCTCACCGATCTTGCTGGCAGCTTCGCGTAGCGGCTGGAAAACTGTGCATCTGCTTATACGTCTTGGTGCTAGCATCAATGTAAAGGATGCATCGTCACGTAATGTTTTGCATTTTGTGATTATGAATGGTGGCCGTTTGCCGGAATTTGCCGAAGAGGTGAACAAAAAGCAATCGCATTCTCAACTATTGCAGTTGCTTAACGAAAAGGACGCATCTGGCTGCTCTCCATTACACTACGCCAGCCGTGATGGTCATATACGTTCGCTAGAGAATCTTATACGGTTGGGCGCTTGCATTAACCTCAAAAATAACAACAACGAAAGTCCATTACACTTTGCTGCTCGCTATGGTCGCTTCAATACCGTTAAACAGCTGCTCGATTCGGAGAAGGGCTCTTTTATAATCAACGAAAGTGATGGTGAAGGACTCACACCGCTACATATCGCCTCGCATCAGGGGCACACGCGTGTGGTACAGTTATTGCTGAATAGAGGTGCGCTTTTGCATCGAGATCATAATGGACGTAATCCTCTACATTTGGCCGCAATGTCGGGCTACACACAGACCATTGAGTTGTTGCATTCCGTGCACTCACATCTGCTCGATCAGGTGGACAAGGATGGAGTGAGTATGGCTGGAAAATAATTTTAAATTTTAAAGTTTATGTGGGCCTTGTTTAGTGAATGCTTATGTCACAATTTCCTTTTGATATATGGACCGGAAAGCCGAAGTTCTTGAAACCTAATATGTGCTGTATCGATAAAAGAGTAAACTTTGGTATTTAGAGTTTCTATAGGGTTGCCACCTGCCTAAAAAACTATAAGATCCGCACCATTCGTTGGATTACAAAAAATGAGGTGTCAAATGAAAGCGATTAGCCTCAATATAAGCATTAATGCTTTATTTATTAATTTTTTTTTTTAGTAGGGTAACTACCTATTTATTAAGAAAACTACTATAATTAATCCTAATAAGCGAAGGTATCACTTCTCTACAAAAATTTATTTTTTTTTTAGCAGCACACATGCCAAAGCAGCATACTTTGTGGCGCAATTGAAGTCACAATAGTGATGCGCTACATTTTGAGACTTTGTTAGAACAGATGTTGCAATAACGTATTATTTGTTTGAGTAGGGTTGCCCCCTGTTTAAAAATCACCGTTCTTTGGATAACAAAATAAGGCACCGAATGAAAGGGTATGGCCTTCGCATGTACAAAAACTTTTATTATTTTTGATAGGGTTGCCACCTTTTTAAAATTATTATTTTATCTTTACATGGTGTAAGAGTCGAGCTTTTTGGCCACGCTTATCTCGAAATTTTGTTTAATATAGTCTGTATCATTATCTTTAGTGCTTAGAATTTTTATATTTATTATTTTATGCCACCTGTCTAAAAAATTATAAGATCCGCTCGATGCATAACTAAAAGAGAGATGTCAAATAAAAGCGCTTGGATTCTAAATGTTCAATAAATAATTATTTTTTGAGTAGGGTTACCTTCTTTTTAAAAATAATAAGATTTCCACCGTACGTTTGACTAAAAAATTAGGCATTAAGGATGTGCAACTTTTTCCCAACTTTTTAAAAATTACTACCTTACATATAATATGTGAAGGCATTTTTTATTATTGATATACAATTCGCACAGTTCATTCAATTGAAAAAATTTATCTGACCAATGAAGAGCTTGGCCTTCAGAGTTGCTGCCCGTATACAAAATTTTAAGATCCACACCGTTTGTGGAATTAAAAATATGGGATGGCAATTGAAAGGGTTTGGCCAATAAGGCTTTGTTTTTTTAATAGGGTTGCCACCTGCTTTCTTCAAATGCGTTTATGTGCATACTATGCATATTATGTGCTAGTATGCATATATCCAGTGTTCAAGTGTTCAACCCTCGAAGAGAATCATTTTGATAGACTTATCTTAAGGAATAGCTTGCAGTCGGGAATTACTTCTTAGCATTATTTTTATATTACATTAGTAACGTCATATTGGGAGGTATGGCAAGAGAGTCGACACTTTATGTTGCCTAGTAAAGAGAACGAACTCAGTCAATTTTTTAACCAGCTAACTAGCGAACAGATAGAGGTCGCTAATAGATCGTATAATTTCGGGGTAATTTCTTATGGGTACGTTGCTAAAAGCCTCCGTAATGTGGATATAATTTTAAAGTAGGGGTACTGTTCTTGAAATAAAAGGGTTACTTCATGGCGGTTGTCCACCAGGTGAAGTACTTAGAGCGAGAAGAAAGATTTTCACACTGCCTTTTTTTAAAAAATTTCCTTTAAAATTTGATTATAAGGCGGCCGAATGTCAGTAAATAAAGCGAGAAAGCTGTTTATTATTATTTAACCTGTTTATTGCGCCATGCGTTAGTTTCATAAAGAGTATATTGGATCAAAGTCGTTTTGTTAAGCACAAGCGACTCTACTAGCTTTGGGAAAATATCTCCTCGCTCTCCAAAGAAATGGAGCGTGACCACCAAGAGAATCATTTAGCTAATTTTGTTAAATGCTAGGTGGGATATTTGGATAGTCATACTGTATTCTTCTCCTTTTTGTCAAGATTATTTATATATTTTTCTTAAAATTTTTTCTCGTTTTCAGAATACTGCCCTACATCTGGCAACCATGGAGAATAAACCACATGCCATATCAGTGCTGCTTTCGATGAGATGCAAACTATTTTATAACTATATGGATATGAGTGCCATCGATTATGCTATCTACTACAAATATCCCGAATCCGCACTCGCCATGGTCACACATGAGGAACGCGCTAACGAGGTAATGGCATTGCGTTCCGACAAATATCCTTGCGTTATACTGGCATTAATTGCTTCAATGCCCAAAGTGTTCGAGGCTGTGTTAGATAAGTGCATAACCAAAGCGAACTGCAAACGCGATTCAAAGAGCTTTTACGTAAGTATTCGATTTTAAAATATTCTCTACAACTTTTTCAAATTACTGAGGCGCTTAACTTTTTACTATTCAAACAATTTAAAATATTCGTAAGATATAAAAAATTTGCTATGTTTTTTTACATACAATGCAGATTAAGTACTCGTTTTCCTTTCTGCAATGCCCATTCATGTACGCGAAATTGGATGAGAAAACCGGTGAATCGATAGTTCACTCGAATCCGACACCGTTGCCGGCGTTAAACGTAAGCAGAGCATGTACCAACAACTATACTAGGATACTTTTGCCTGATTGCCTGCCTACCAGCCTGCCTCTTTATCCACTTGCCTGCGGCATGTTTATTGCAACTTTTTTACTTCCCGTGTTTCGCCTTTATGATTTATTGCCTGCAATTTTACAACAACCTACATACTTATATCCCTAAGCTTTTTAAATAAGAGTAATTAAATTACAAATGCATGGCTACAATTTTACTTAGTTTTCTTAGTTTTATGATTAAAAGTACTTTTAAAAATTTCCAACATAGATGTACGGACTAATTTAGAACGGTTTAAGGATCAAATTATAAAATTTTTGTCATTATCAATTTTATTAGCGAAGCAAGTACATTTCAAAAGATTTAAGCCAAAACAACCGATTATTATTATTTTTTTTCATAAATCACAAGCACTTTAAAATTTACAATAAAATCTTAAGAAATTCAAGTTCGATAGGAAAAATTAACAGCCCTAATTATTGTGGTAAAAAAAGAGTTTTCCAACATCTTCACCACGCTCGACAAAAAAAAACGGATGGCCTCGAAGCGGAAAAAATGGTGCTTGACAACATCAATGCTGGCGTGTACAAAGTGTGTTCGGTCCCACAGTCAATAAGGTCAGCTTCCATTATGAAATCTGCGGTAATGTACTGAGACCGATCGACGTCACCAAGACTCTGCCTGTTGGTCACGATCTCAATAAAATAAAATCAGACAGTCCATGCTACTGTCTCGAGATCGAAAAACTAGATATTTAATCGGTTATGTTGTATTAGAGAGATAACACTCATCCAGTGTTTTAGAGAGATATTTCACCAATCCGAAGACCTAAGTACTTGTCCACAGACTTGAACCAGTTTTCGCATGCCGTCACGTTCAATAAACACTTCCGAAAGAGCATAGCTTTGTGAGGAATTCGATAACGTTTCTCGCTCCGTTAAGTGTAATTTGTCCAACCTGCAAAAAGGATCTGCGGGTCCGTCCCCTAGTTCTGCTATAACTGTTCTCTTTTCGAGAAGGAGCCCAACAAAATCCATCAGTCGCGGTTGCACACCACCATAAAAAGTTAATTAACAACAGACCCCAGATAGACATTGTTGAAGCTCATGATCATGAATCACGACAAAAATCCGAGCGTGTATTCCTTCGTGGCCAATACACGAATTTGCCTTTAGATTATGCATGATGGTTCGAAAAGAGAGGGTTGCCATTTTTTTATGTTCCGCCGAATATATTCATCAATAAGCCCCTCTAGAGTTTTTAGAAAGAATGAAGTGTGGTTATAGGCCTGAAATCTTTAGGTTTCATAGGTGCGACCCTGCCCACTCGTATGATAGACGAGTTAGGATTAGGTAGACTGTAAAAATCTGAGAAAGCAGAGGGCACAGTACACCCATAGCGTTCTTTAGTTGGGCGGGAAAGATTACGTCAATTCCATGAAGTACATTATAGGCCATCATAACCTATCATAAATTACCATGTCCCTCAGTGTATTAGGGATGAGCGGGGCCTAGGAACGTGTCAAAGCAGCCCGGGAAGAGAGTGCTCATCGGTATGCCAAACATTTCATTACATGACGATGTCAAGTCACCGTTGGATCGATTTCATATTGGAAGAAGAAGATTTTGGCAGCACTTTTCGCAGCCTACTGGCTTCAGACTTTTCAAAGGAGGTTAAGAAAATATAGCCAGATTAACAGCCAAGGTCACTGAACATTTGCCACTTGGTGAACATGCAGCTAAAATGGGACTTCTAGCCGTGGGTAACACAGTGCGGCGCCCCGCCATTGCGCTGATACCGTGAGCTGAGTTACTGGCGCCGATACCGATTTTCACAACTCAGTGACGCAATGGCGCCTGCAACACCAGAACTCTGACAACACCAGGCGGCGCAAAGAACCAGCGAAGAACACACAAAAGCGAAGTGTCACTTGTAAAATGTGCAGCACAAGGCGAATTTTTCAAGGTGGTGTTGCTAAAATTAGCCGCGGTCCTTCTGAATGTGAAAATTATGTGTTTGTTGTATTTTTGGGTTTTGAACTTGGGTATACTTGAGTATACTTGAGTAGTTTTTGCCCAACCGATACCACCTTGTATTAGTTCACCTTATTTCAACACCGGAACACTGACAACACCGGGTGTCGCAAAGAACCAGCAAAGAACACCCGAAATAGAAGTGTCTCTTGTAAAATGTGCAGCACAAAGCGAATTTATACAAGCTGGTGTTGATAGAATTCGTCGCGGTCCTTCTGAATGTGAAAATGATGAAAATGATGATGATGAATTTGGGTTTTGAACTTGGGTATACTTGAGTTTTTTCTCAACCGATATCACCTTGTATTAATTCACTTTGGTGCAGCGTGCAGCAATAAAGGAAATGAGCTTTAGCCTGAAGAGGCGCAATTGCGCCAACACACTGTGCTGATTCCGACAGTGGTGCTGGAGTTAGTGTGTCAGCGCCAAAAAGTTTGCGCCGTTACCCAGGCCTAGGGACTTCCGTTTAACCCTTGCTGCCGTAGCACGTAGAAGGCATTAAGTACTTGTAAATTTCTGTATACAAAATCTTATGGAGATTTATGGAGGTTTCTTACGATATACATTCAGATATTTTAAAAATCCCAATATTGGAAAACTTTAATTTTAAAATAGATAAACATAGGTTACCATTTTAGTTTTAGTTTAACGAAGCTTAACTACTCAAAGCTCTGATTAAATTTCAGATAAAATATTCATTTCATCCATTCCAAAAATCCCCTGCCGAAATTGCAAAAAAACGATTGACACTAAATGATCCCAATTGGAGACCAGATCCATTGCTCACCATAAATGTGAGTTTTTTTTATAGGAATTATTCCTACATTCCTATACTAGGCGACGATTGAAAGTTTACACTGCAATTTTATTGTCAATTTATTGTCTAAAAACGTCTATTGTTGCTGGCTGCTCTAATCGAGCTACGTACTTACATATCGTTATGTTTATATAGAAAGGCCTTACCTCACAGCATCGCTGACTAACTAAAACGATGTGGGGACTTGCTTAGAACTAATTCGATGAAATGCATCATAATCAATCAAAAAGTGAATTTTAGATTTTTTTGTGAGATAGAGCCTTTCTCTATTAAGGCAACGATATGTACATACATATGTATATATGTACTTCGAATCTATCACAAACTGCTGCTTTAATATAACATTTCTAAGCACAAGACTTTCTCGTGCGCCCTAATAGCGTGTTTACATGGCGCGATTTTATAGCCAACTTTTGGTTGAAAACAATAATGGCCTGGTGTGCCGGAAATTTCTCGTAAAGAAAAGTACTTAAGTATGAATGTATTTGTGAAATATCTTAGGCAGCCAAGATTAGAGAATAACTATTCTATATCTTCTAACCCTAAAAAAATTCACTCGATCATAACGCTTTGTTGAGCTAAAAGTGAACAAATAGAAATATGTATACAAATCAATAACGGGAAAAGGGCTTTTAAATTTAAAAAAAAATTTAAAAAAAAAGTATGATATGCAACTCTTTATGTATTATAATTACTTTCATATTATTCTTTTGAAAATGAAGAGCTTTCATGCAACTGTAAACTTTGATTCGTCGCCTGCTTCCTACTATACTTAATTTTAATAAGTAATAAAAATTCTATGCTGTGAATTGTTATTTAAATTGACTGTAATATTTCTTACTACAAAATACATAATAAATTGTTCAACCTCCTTCAAGAATTATATGTACTATCTATGTTGTGTAATTGTTCTCTTTGTCAATACATAAAACATATACCTATACGTACATATTTACTTGCCTATAAAAGAAAAATATACATATTTACATTCCTGCATACATATGTATGTACATACGTATTAGTAAATACATATGTACATACAAACAGATCGTGACTGCATTCAAAAATTTATCTAACAACAAATGTGGAAATGTTAGGCCGACATATTGAATAATTCAGAAAAAGGCCCAGCCTGCCCTCTCTTTACTCCAAAAGAGTTTAGTTACGTCAACTAAGTAAATACCCTATAAACATTTTGGCGAACGTTCGAAAATTACCTTCGATATCCTATAAGCATATCGAAATAAAAACGAACTCATAACCAACCTTAGTTTTCCAACGTTAATAGTATATTGGAAATACACTCGAGATGGGTTCTAAAAAAAAATTAGAACCATGATAAAAACATAGTAAGGTAAAACCGTTCTCTCAATTCGTTGGCCATAATTTTTTTTTTTTGAAGTTGCCAACATTTTAAAATCATATAAACTTGAGAGTAAAAAAAAGGAATTGTTCAAAGTTTTTGTTGTTTGAGATTGAAAATGAGAATGTGTGTGCGAGTTTGTGTGTAAAACGTCAAATAGGAAGTTAGAACCGCTGAGAGGAATTTTTCAAATTCTTGCCGTTTGCAGGCAATTTAATTTTGAAATTTTACACACAAACTCACACACACATTCTCATTTTCAATCTCAAGCAACAACAACTTCGAACAATTCTTTTTTTTATATGATTTTAAAATGTTGGCAAACTTTAAAAAAAAAAAATCATGGCCGACGAATTGAGAGAACGGTTTTACCTTACTATGTTTTTATCATGGGCTGGATTTCGAATTCTTAACGAAGGAAAAATACCTTGGATAACGACGGTTCGGTTTTGCTGAAGAATGGCCTAGTTCTCGAATCGAATTCTACATTAGTTATCGAAGGTGAGACTGGAAAAAAAATATTTGTTTTCCAATCATTTTCGAATTGTTAACCAATTGTTTATTGGGTATGTATATTTCTCTCAAAACAAGATTTAGTAAGTAAGTATAACCAGTGCTGCCAGCCCCGGCAGGGCAAGTTTGATGTCGAATTCAAAAAGCGAAATTCCACTTTCACCTGGGAAGATATGAAAACTAAACTAAACTAAACAAGTGGCTAGACAAAAAATTCCATAGGCACTGGAGTGAATGTCACAAAAAGCTTCAAAGACACGAGCGTCTGTCGCTTCTGTAAGGTGGGCGAAGAAACGCCAAAGCACATCCTTTGTGAATGCGCTGCTCTCGCTAGACGCAGGCTCGCTCAATCCAATCGAAATATGGAACAAAAAGCCCACCGAAGTTTTAGCCTATATTAAAAGCGTTCACTTATAGGGTAAAAGGGCCACGCACATTAGACCACCCTAGAGGTCACAGAGTTCATGGGTCATAATATTAACAGAAACCTCTCACTCAAACCTTCCTGTGGAATTCGCGAAACCCAAAAGTTTCCGTATTCCTACTTCGGCTATGTCGGTTAAACTTCGAAAAATTCTGAACACATAAACTTTCGCTTTCCTTTAAAAAGTGCGAGACATTCACATAGCAGGTGCCGCAAGGTTTCTAGCTCCTCTTCATTTTTGCAACTTCTGCAGAAGTCTGACCCTCTCAGCGAGCCTTCTAATGGTTTTCCGTTCCATTTTGGCCTCGTCTCGTATTGCTGCAAGTGGTGAGACTAGCCCAACTGTTACTTGCTAATTTAAGAGATAGATCCCTTAGAACGAACTTGCAGGGGTAACGAGGGGTATGCCTAAACCCTTCCAGGATTTCGAAAGTGGAACGGATGTGCCCTCTCGTGCAAGTTCATCCGCCTTTTCGTTGCCTTGCATGTTCCGTTCCCAGCTACGTCGATATTCTTTAGGATTGCGGTATGGTCATACTGAGTGTTTCTGCAGTAAATAAATAATTTTCGAAATTCAAAGTTTTGCCAGGCTTGGCGAAAGTACTTTTCTTGTCAAGTCTGGCCGCATGTTAATGCTGTATATAGCTGCAAGTCCTAATAATTCTGGCTAAATATTATTAAATCACAATAGGGGTATTCACCAAATTGAACTAGTGATCTGGCACAAGGGCAAGTGCTGATTAGCTCAAAGCAACGAAAGTTTTTTTAAAGTTGTTGCTTGAGCTAATCAGATCTTTTGCCCGAGCGCCAGGTCGCTTGCTCAATTTGGTGAATACCCCCAATATTTTTTTTTTTTATTTGAATGCATGTATAGTATATGTTTCGACGTTTTTCACCATTCAACAATATGCTATGTTCATAAGTTATGTAAGTAGGATATTGGCAATACGTAATATTATTTGTTCTTTCATAATTTCGCAACCGTTTTGAAAGTGTTTGTCTGTATTTACTTAGTTAGGTACAAATGTGCATACAAAAGTAAAAGTTTTGGAGTTTGGACTGCTATAAACTATATTTTTCGATTTAAATACATCTTTGCTTTCTGTGCCTTTTGTAAAATGTTGTGAAAATCTGAATTTTTCATTTTAAATTTTTTCATCCTTTACGTTGATGTTCTATCACTGTTCATTCCGTTGTTCTATGTAATTATTTCTTTATCTTGTATCAATATCCACATATGTGTATTTATGTCGTTGAACCCGTCTTAAGCAGGGATCACACGATTTGTACATTTTCACGGTAACCGAGAGGTGTTGTTTGGAAAGTTGTTGTTGAGCTGAACTCATTCTTGACACAAATTTCTATACAATACCACTCTGTGGCTGCCAAATGTGCAAATGTACAAATCGTGTGATCCCTGCTTTATTCTTTTAATTTTTAATACACACGCTTTTCCTTGTGAATTAATTTCAATTATATGCTATGTATTTGCATCCATCCAGACTATGGTGACCCATGGACGTGTCGAGCTGCTCGCCCATCCACTCAGTCAAAAGTATTTACAAATGAAATGGAATTCATACGGCAAATATTTTCATCTTGCCAACTTGCTGATCTATTCCATATTCCTGCTGTTTGTCACCGTTTTTTCTTCGCTGATGATGAACGGCATCGAAATTCGTCCTTTGTCGATAAATTCGTCCATTGTGGATAACTGGAATGTTTCGCTGACGAATGACACGATTTTAGAGTGAGTTGAGAAAACATCTCTAATTTAGACTAAGTATTTTTCGTACCAAGAAAAACTATTCAAAAATTATATTTTTGTTTCTCCCAACCAGTGACCAGAAGAATCTCAGCAACACCGATTGGTCACAAAATCCAGCCGGTGGTGGAGAATCTTTTGCTATGAAATATGGCGAGACCTATGAGTGCCTACATCATTCCACCGCCTTGGTATTCTGCGCTATAGCAATCGTCGTTTATATAGCCTGCAATTCTTTGCGTGAAATTTTACAAATGTACCAACAACGGTTACACTATATCTTCGAAATAGTCAATTTAATATCTTGGGTTCTACATATATCCGCCTTGATCATGGTATGGCCTGTATTTTGTTCGGATGGCAATATATCGACTGTGCACTACTCGGCTGCGGCGGTAGCGGTATTTTTATCATGGTTCCGTCTACTACTCTTTCTACAGCGTTTCGATCAAGTAATTTGTGAATTGAGAATACCAAACTTTCGAGGAATAAAATTAAATTTGTTTATTTTTTTTTTCACCAGGTTGGCATATACGTTGTAATGTTTTTGGAGATACTACAAACTCTGATAAAAGTATTGATTGTATTTTCGATACTTATCATCGCATTCGGTTTGGCATTTTACATTCTTCTATCGAAGGTAATATCAGATATAATTAAAAATGTTAATCACGCAAAAATTTAGCAAAATAGTGAACTAAATTTTGTACACTAATACACCTTGCCACTTCTCAATTTATGAAGTGTGGTATTTATGCCGTTTCACAGATTAACGACGCTCAACCGAATCATTTATCATTCTCTAATATACCGATGTCACTGTTGCGCACTTTTTCAATGATGTTAGGCGAACTTGACTTTGTTGGTACTTACGTCAACACCTACTACCGTGATCAGCTGAAAGTACCAATAACATCATTCCTGATTTTAAGTAAGTATTGTTGACAATATTGAAGTAAAAATACAGTGCACATTCGTACTATGTACATGGAGCGTTCCATACCAAAACGGACGGGGCTCACATTTTTGATTTGTTTCACATTTTTAGGGTTGATGCATAAACATAAATAATAAATAAATATGAAATTTGAGCTTGATCAATACATTTTGGAAAACTTTACAGCACAAAAACAAAAACAAATCGATTTAATAGCCTTCGAAATATCTCGAGAACGGGGCGACGAAAAAATTTGAAAAAAATCACACATACATATCTAAAAATTCTCTATGAAAAGAAATTATTTTAAAATTTTTTTCTTTACACATTTTTCACACAAATTTTTTTATAAAAAAAAAAATAGTTTTTGAAAATATGTCATCTCAAAAAAATTTAAAAAATTCACAATGATAGCTCCCTGCAAAAACGTCAGGCGGTTTGTTTACATGCCATTGGTATAACACTGATTTGGCTGAATAATTATTAAAATCTATACAATTAAGATTTAAGAATTAAGAAATCAAATAAATATTTCGTTGTTTAATTTAATTTTTTAACAAATGCAAGATTCTTTGCTTTCGCCTCGTTCTGTTTTTGTCAACAAATGCAACCCTGCCAATCGTTTAACACGCTTCAGGAATTTTCAGGAAGAAAAACTCCGGACAAAATCCTGTAACTTCTGACTAGGAAATATTCTAAAAGGATCCCTGAGTATTTGCAGCCTTCTCTGATGTGAATTGGAAAATAGGTAGAGCCTTTACACAGGAAAGTACATAGATGGCATTCACATCAAGTCATGCTAGTTATATCACAATGAGCCTTCTGGCAGAAGAGACACTTTCTACATTCCCTATGTACAGTAGCAGTCAGCGTAACTTAACCTAATCTATGCACTTTGCGGAATTTTACCAATTTTTGTCGCCAAAAATTGATTATAATCAAACAAGTAGATTATTTAAAAAACATGATTTTTTGTTGATTGGAATACAATTTCCCACATTTTTCAAAAAAAAAATGATCTTAACCCTTGACGACCGATGGGTCAAAATGGGTAGCTTTTTAATTTGTAGTTTAATTGAAATAGTTTGAGTGCAAAGTCAAATCAACAATGTTGTCAACATACAAAATGATTGGCGGACCGATTCTAAATTATGCTGGCACATTTGACGGAGATATAAACCTGACAGAATACCATACTACAGAACATAATATGCTGCCGCATGGCCCATCGGAACAGTGGCTTGCTCGAAGCGTAGGTCTGCACATCTGGGCCCATCAAATTCGACATATAAACTTAAGTTGCACAACCACTGAACCCGAAGTTTGCAGGCGGACAATAAAACGAATTCATCGAAATACAATTTCGGCCATAATTAGTAGTACACCTCTTTTCATTTAGTCTGTACAGGACGAAAAAGCACGTTTACTGGGCCTACCGTTAGTAGAGCTTGACAATAACGATTGTTAGACTAGCCTAACTACATAGGCGGGCTTTTCGTACCACAACAACGACACCAACATGAGTTATGTCAATGAGGATACTTGCGAAATTCCGTCCAATCGTCTCTAACTTTCTTCTTGGTATTACGCTAAAATATTTAGTTGGTATTACTGGCTTGCTTGAAAGTCGCTCCCCACACATTTAGAGCCGATTCTTAAAACTACTACATATGACCGAATACTAATCCAGCTATGTTTGATAAAGTCACATACTGTCAACGATTACTCAATATGAACGAAAGAAGCATAATTTTTTCAGAGGCCTTAACCCTCTAGTAGGCCAATTTTTTTATGAGTTGAAAAATTCAGGAATGGGTGATTTTAGCACGAGAAATCCAAAACTGATGTCCATTTCGATCTGTGACAGTGACTTTTTCCTACAGGGGTGAAAAACCAAGACCGTCTGGAGACGGGCTCGCCGATATACTTACACATATTTTCAGCTTTCTCTTACACAATGTTGACCTACGAACCGGCAATGTCGTCTGCAGACGATCAAAAATGCAAACTGGGTTTAAATATGTCGGCAAGCCGGTCTGTAGACGGCGTGTGTTCGAAAGCAATTTTCTCCATTTCGGATAGTCACACAATTATAAAACTTATATCAAAATACTGTGCTTTTAACTACGAAACCCACTGAATTTTTTTGTATCAAAAAAATGTTCAAAAGAAAAAATTTCTTTAATTACGAAATTATTAAAAAGCAAAAAATAATTAATTTTAACCGTGTTTTCAAAATCTGTAATTCAACTGCCGATTAAAATAAAACGGATTGACATAACGGATTAAAATTTACTTCGCCATAAGGGTAGGATTTTTGTGTAAAGATCGTGCCTTACGAATATAGAAAAAAATTATTATAGGTGCACTAAAAAGGTGTTTAGTTAACGACCGTCTGGACGCGGTTCTGCCTACTAGAGGGTTAAAAGCGGTACACATTGTAGAAAGTGGGGTCACATTCAAAATCAATTTGCATACATACATAAGTAGGAGTAATTTAAAATAATGCTAATATGTTAATTGTATTTCCAGATTGAAATTACATGAAATTCTAAACCTTCTTTCAGGTGTATTCATGATTCTTATGCCGATTCTGCTAATGAATCTACTCATCGGTTTGGCGGTTGGCGATATTGAGTCTGTCAGGCGTAATGCTCAGTTGAAGCGTTTAGCTATGCAGGTAATGTAACATAACATCAATATGTCGACATTTTTTTTTTTTAATTGAAAAATAAAAAAAAAAAACACCATTATAATTGAAGGTTGTTTTGCATACTGAACTGGAGCGTAAATTGCCCCACATGTGGCTACAGAAGATCGATAAAATGGAGCTGATCGAATATCCTAATGATACGAAGTGCAAAATCGGTTTCCTCGATTTTATTTTGCGTAAATGGTTCTCAAATCCATTCAGTGAGGATAGTAAGTACATTATGATGATTGTTTCAAAGAATTTTTTTGTACATATTTCGGCTTTTAGGAAATTTTACTTTTTATTTTGAGCTATTAGGTGTACATAATAGATACATTAAATCGTACCAGAAAAAATGTTTCTCCGTACACTTCTGAGTCTAAAGTATTTTTGCAAGGCAGTTTCGAAAAAAAAAAATATTTTTGGCCTTTTTACATTTTTCTTCATTTATTCGGCATTTATAGTCGGATTTTAAAGTATATACACACATATTGTGAAAATTCAAAATCACTGAACTGGAACACACATCTCACAACTGTTACCAACAAACCCACAAAGTAAAATTGCACGCTATAATCATAGACATACCGTTACTAGCCATACTCATTAAAAAGGAGGTTTTCGCCCTATGACCACCGAATTTAACTAGCATGAAATGTGTAGGTTGCGGGTTTTATCGGGAGTGTCGTCCCGTCCCGCCCGAAAAATGTCTAAAGACCTTGCCATTTTGAAATCAGTACCGTGGGTCGAGATTTCTAGCGCCCATCTGGGATCAGATGTCTAAACTTCCCAAAATTGACGAAGATATGTGTCTTTCCATCTGCCTTTTGGTATACCAATTAGATGAACTGATCAAACTTTGAATGCGTTTTCCCACTAAACTTAATTTTTTTTTTTAAGTAAACAAAAAAATATAATCCAAGAGATTTATAACCTGCTCTCGTGGAATCTCTGAGCAAATAACCTTAGCCGTGAGGACATAATCAGACCGATTCTGAACAGAAACTCCCCGGGAGTTTTTCTCTTTTCCCTTTCCTTCTATCACGAATAAAAATTCCCTGAGGATTTTTTAATTTTAAATGGCGGAGTTAAGCTGTCAAAAAAGTGTCAAACATGTCCCAAATTTTCGGGGAAAATGCTACTCCCTGGGAGTTAATTATTAGAGGATTTCTTTCTCCGGAGAAACAAATTCCCGGAGAACAAACTCCCCAGGCGTATTCAGAATTGCGCTCAATAACTCCAAACGCCAACCTGGCACGGCACTGCATGTTCGGGTTGCATGGCTTTTTCTAGTTTTCAAAGGTTGAAATGCCCTTAACTACGTCCTTTTGTCGTGAAGGTCAGTGAAAGTAATTTTTTGGCGGCTTTCCTTAACACAGATTTACTAATGTCCATATGGAAGCTATCCAAAAATCCTTAGGCGAGCTTAGAGTCGAGGAGTGTGTCTGCTCATGGTTAGTGACGCAGTTGCAGTGCACGGACTTTACCACTTTATTGGTAGATCCACCAGCTTTTTATCTATAATATATTCTCTACCATTTTTACCGGAAAGAAAGCAAAGAAATTTAAATACATATTTTGGCATCGAAAAATTCATTGAATAAACCTGATAATTCATACATATGAGGTCTAAGACTCGCTGAACCCGAATCTGATGTCCATTAACCTCTATAATGCCAGTTTCGAGGTCATTTGAGGATTAAATTAGGACCAACAATTTATTCATTAAAAAAATAAATTTGTTTTTGTTGTCGCTAAATCTAAATATGGGGGTCCCATTATTCCTCAAAGTCATCCCAAGGTTAAATTCGGAAGAATTGTATTGAATTTTTAGGTTTATTTTTTTGTAGAATATATTATTTACGTGGAATACATTTTTGTTGTTTTGTATAAAAAATACAATTTATCCCAAGGCGAATTCATATTAGGGGATAGCAGGAGTACACAAACCAAAAATACACTAAAAAATTTTACGAACAATGCCCGTAAGAATTACAGAATCACTTTAATATTAAGAACCACCGAAGCGAAAATCCATCTGTTCTGGTAACACAATCTTTTATGAATTCGCAATGTTTTATCCTAATGAGTAAAAACTATCGGATATTGTTTCTTTTAAAAAATCTACCAACTTCTAAGATTTTTTGTAAGCAAAATGTACCAATATTAATTTTTTCGAAAGCCGATCACTGCGCAGTTGTGCAGCAGAGAGAGAGCTCAAAAGAAATACGCGTATAACTTTATATAATTTGAATACAACTAATACCAGAATAGATTTTGTGCCATTTTGTTAAAATACCACTTCATATTTTCCACAGCTTCTTTGGACACAATCGCATTTGAAAGCAACGATGATTTCATAAATAGTGAGCTGGAGCGCCAGCGGCGTAAATTGCGGGATATCACCCGTCTATTGGATCAACAACATCAGCTTTTGCGACTGATAGTGCAGGTATGTACAATCTATAATATGTTAAAAAAAAAAATAGATTCAAAAGAACAGAACTGAAATCCATATTTTTTCAAGCGTTTAGCGCTTTTCAGGCTTGCAGTGCTTTATTCAGCAATGAGTTTTATAAGCTGAAATCAGTGTTCAAATATTTTTGAACATGAATATATACAGTGACGAACAAAAGTATTGGCACAGTGAATTTTTCGCAATATATACAAAGTTCTTTATTCCAATTTATTTTCGATAATTTTTTATAAAAAAAGTAAAAAAGTTCGTTCTACACCAGAAAAAATAATAATAAAATCTCTAAACTTTGTGCAAAACTCAGGAAAATTCATTAAATTTGCATAATAATTTGCCACTTTTTTCAGATTTTTTTGAAAAATTCTAGGTATGCAATTTTATAGCCCATTCAAATTTAGTATAACAAAATGCAAGTTTGAAGTCACTAGAAAATCGCGTTGATTTTTGGTAATTTTTTTCACGCAAGTTCCTCTATACAAAGTTTATGTATTATTATTTTTTGTATGGAGAAAATGAGCAACACCTTCCCAATATCTTACGAAATATCGATATTAGCGATTTGGTATTTAAAAACTTTTTTGTAGGAAATGGAATGGCCAACCAGTTTGTCAATTTTTCTGTAGATCTTGTTATTTATGAGATAGGGACCAAAAAAAAACGGGAATTGCAGGAAATTATTAACACTTAATTCAGTAGTAAATCGCTTCAAAAACTGGGGCAAAAACAAATTTTCCATACCAGATTTGCATTTTTTTCGCTTTCGACATTAATTGTATGACTTAAATATTTTCTATTCATGCAAATTAAGAACGCGATGCAATTTGTGGATAATATGTACTATGTCTCCATTGTGAGATTTAATGAAGATTTAGCCCTCTGACGATATTTAACGTTAAATCTTTCCAGATTTACCATATAAAATTAAATCTCGCAAGGCAGCAGATTTAAGTTAATTCTTCAATAATATTCATCAATAAATATAATTTGTTCGGTGTGGCAACCACAAATTCACATGCCATAACTCAAATGACATTTGTATTTTCAATATACAGTTGCGGTAATGGTTCTGCTTCGATAACATTGCATTAAACATCCCCTAGAACTCAGTTCGACTTAAGAAATGCATTGGCAGTCGTCATATCTGCTAGCTACATAGATGTTCATGACATGCCAAAGGCCGACGATTTGAGTTTGTTTCCCCAACTGCTCTTTAAAAAATTTTCTTTCCGCAAATGTTATTCCTTACCGTTTCGATAATTTTTCTTAAATTCGGGAACGATGATTCGGAATATGCTACCATTCGTTACATTTTCCAAACTATATATTGTTACATATTTACTATGAACAAGAAGCCAATAATATTAAGAACTCACATAATGAAAATCCGCTCTCGTACCTTCCTTTTATCTGTATTTCAATGTCCGCAACTATATTTACAAAATCATACATAAGAAATATATCTCGTTGTGGCAATGGAGACGGTTATGATTTACAACTAGATTTATTAAATCTTAATAGATAAATCTCTCAATGGAGACATAGTATAAGATCGCAAGTTGGAATCCGCTTGGTGGTGGCTAAGACGTTTGTACCTCAAAAAATTAAAGAAATCCAAAAAAAAACTTTTTGCTTTTCAAAAAATTTGATTATAAAATTACAATAAAAACTCTAAATTAAAAAAAAATCGTTAAAACAAAGAAGAAATAAATTTCCTGCTTGAGAACTCTCAGGAAAGGTACGCTAGTGTTTTACTCTGTCGGCCATTGCGACTGTTTGAGCGCCGCGACCAAAATGACATACTTATTCCCTTCGCGGAGAATGAATTGGAAGACTATCCTGTCAACTGGATTGATGCTACTAGTATTTCTAGTTTGTTAGATGCTGAGATTTTTTTTTATGTAAATTTTATTAGAAATGTTAAAATATAGCCGTTAAAAATTTATAATAATTTACCACATTAATATTACTCATTTTAACCGACTTCAAAAAAAGGAGGAGGTTGTCTATTCGTCGGAATATTTTTTTATGTACATACATATGTTACCGCATAACCGATTTCGATAATTCTTTTTTAAAGCAAATGTGGTACCTTAGAGGTGGTCTCATCCTAATTTGGCTTAGATCCGATTATTGGATCATGAGAAATTAACGGTAATCTTAAAGTTGTATATGATAATTGAAGTCGGTTTTGTTTATTGATAAAAAAAATTACTTGTTTATTTAAAAATACAAATCGATAAATTGTTTTAGTGATAATCTCATTTCTGATAATCTCATTTCTGTATTTTCTACAAAACCTATGTGAACGCTAAGCATACCTAAACCTATTAAAAATAATTATTTTACCATTTTTTTAAAAAAGACTGTTTATAAGACTAACAAAAGTAAGCTGAAAAGGACGTTCACAATTGAAAAAATTATCGAGGAACAACCAGCAGTTTACGAAAACTACCGAAATGGATGTGAAGACACCCAAAGTTTTAATTTATTGCATACATTTTTTTAATTGGAAATTAATTATGAATTCATAGAAAGAAACGTATAACTTGCCTGCTTACGCCCATGGCTGAATTGTTGAATATGTTGACAGGGTAGTTTTTTTTTCTGTAGGACTAGAACTCCACATCAAAAAAACTTATAGCTGAATAAAGTGCTGAAAGTCCGTAAAACCTTTTGTAAAATTCAACTTTAAATTTTTTTACTGTATCTACATATGTATGTATAACGGTATCTACGATAATTATCATTTTTTATATTACTTATTACAGAAAATGGAAATCAAAACCGAGGCTGACGACGTGGATGAAGGTGTATCACCATACGATCTAAGAGCCGTATCGAATTATGGCAACGGGCCGGCAGCTGGGTCACGTTGGACCTCACCACGAATACGCAATCGCTTACGAGCTGCGCTCAGTTTCAATAAAAGTCTCTATGAGTAGATACATAGATACGCTCACTTCATTAGTTGAACAAAAAAAAATATAAAATAAATATTATGCAAATATTTACAAATGATATTTTCTTTACTTACTCGTACATATGTACATATGTATGTATGTTTGTACATGCATGAATTGTTTTAAGCAGGGACCATAACGGTTATGACTTTATAATAAAAAATTATGAATTAAATGTTAAAATTGGATTTTTATTTTTCCGTTAATTTTAACCGCTTTTCCACAGTCAACTTATACACACATAGAACTGAAAATCGTTGCGAAAGTTGGAAACACGACTATAAATTAAATGTGAAAAGTCTCCATCGTTCGCTTATTTGCAAAAAAATAAAAAAAACAAACAAATGTGTTCTAAGTCAAAGGTCAAGGGTTGGTTATCTACAAAAACTGTTATAGCACTTTCGTCTTTAAGAGTTACCATTTCTGAGATATTGCGATTCAAAATTTTAGTAAAAGGGTGGTGTACATTTATTTATATGTAAATCGTAAATTTTGATGGAAATTATTGTATGTATCTTTGCTTAAGTGCTCATAACTTCTATATTTATTGTTCAATACAGATAAACAGTGAGAAAATTATGCGAAGCACAATACACGAATTACAAATTAAGTCATTCTCTTCTCTTTTTCATTGCATATTCATATTTTGTATATAAATATTATTTTACAAGCAATTTTAACATCTCTGTTCTCTAATTACTTTATATTCACACCTCTGTCATCACTTTCAATGGTTCTATGTATTTTTGTTTTAAGCAATATCACCATGTGACTGTCAATTTTACACACAAAAAATCAATATATTCACGAAACAAGGGCCTCAAAATAGTGAAACTGCATTTTTAGTATTTCTCAAAAAAATAAAAAAAATATAAAAAAAAATTCAGTGCAATATAAAATAACAATTTGGGTATCAAATAAAAGAGAAAATTTTGTAGATTAAATTTTTTGGTGCACGCAGGCGAATAGGCGTTGATATTGTCCTTTTAAAATTTTATACCTGAATATCCTTGAAAATTTTCAGTATTTATTTTGACCAATTTATCTGTTGATGATTAATATACACACGACCACATCCACATTTTCGTCCTTCTGTGGAAAATATGGGAAATATATGGAAAATAATCATTTTATTTTTAAATTTTAAGCTAAAAAATCTGCAAGTTCTAATCGTCGTAAAATAATATTAACTATACTTACGTATTTGTGTTCGTACGTCCTACTGTAATTTACAATGATTTTTTTATTTTTTGAGTTTAACCAATAAAGACTAAAGATAATAATTAGCATTTGAGTTTTATTTTTTCACTCAAGGGAAATTATTATTTTATGATTTTTATTTTTTCGCTCAAAGATAATATTTATTATTGAGTTCTAATTTTTCACTTAAGAATAATGATTATTCAAAAAACTCCAACGGACCAGTGTGATTTCGGACGTATCCTTTTCAGAGATAGTGAGACCCTAATAAAAGGAAATAAGTTCCAAAATTTTCAGGTCAAAATATCAGTTCTTTACGTCTTTACGACTCTTTTATAAATAATCATTATTTTTAAGTGGAAAAATCAAAATCACATAATAATTATTTCCGTTGAGAGAAAAAACAAAACTCAATAGTAATTATTATTTTTAAGCGAAAAAATTTAAATCATAAAATAATCGTTAAAAGCTTATTTAAACAATTTTACTGATAATGATTACCGTCCCTGCTTCTAACTTTATTAGCCTGAAAAAACTTAATTAATTGACAAGGTATTATCAACACGTATTCGTCCTTGTGTGCCAAAAAATTTTAATTATTTCTTTTTCATTTTTTTTTTTTTATAATTTTTTAATCAATCTTTCTCTCAAATTTCTAAATGCTTTTAAAACAAGAGAGAAAAACTAAAGACCCAGTTTTAAAACTTTTTGAATCGCTATATCTCAGAAATTTTAATTCTTATGAACAAAAGTGCCACAAAAGTTTTTCTAGATAATTGCATGATCTACTCCACAAAATAACGATTAAATTTAACCGAAAAAAATTAAAATCCAAATTTAACGATTTTTTATCGAAAAAAAATTAAAATGGAAAATAATATTTAATGGTTATTTTGGGTCCCCGGTTTTAAGATAACTAAATGCCCAAAGGATTTTAAAAACATTTGCACTAAAGAAAAATTAAACAAAATCTATACATACATTTAAACGCTCCCTAGTAAAAGTATGTTTGTAACTTAGCCAACTATACTCTAAAATCGAAGTATATGTATGTATGAATGCACACTTGCGGCCAGCTGATTAAGTTAAGTGACATTTTGACCAGTTTTGGATATTTTTCTTTTGTTTATTTAATCTATTTTTTTTTACTTTACTTTACGAGCTAAACGCAAAAATTTCAATCTTTTTATTCAGAATTTTTAGAAAAATTTTAGGTATGCAATTTTATAGCCCATTAAATTTTGTTAGAATGAAGTGCACATTTTAAGAAGCTAGAAAATCGCGTTGATTTTTAATAATTTTGTGGATTTTCTTTCACACTGAGTAAGCTCGAAAATTTCCATTCTCAAGGAGACGATGGGAGTGAATGCCTACTGTCATGAGAATTATTCTGATCGTTCACGACCCTCACATAGACATATTTAGAGTTTCATTAAGTACTTTAGGGCGATTTTTAGTTGAAGAAGTCGTCCTATGTTCCCACACCGAGCAACATTACTTCCCAAATAAGCAATTCTACCAAGACCCAATAGTAGTGAATCTGTGTGCTTTTCAGGGAGGGTTGAATTCCATGGTCTACCCTTCTAAATATTTCATTCGATGGCCACAGAGGCTGGGAAAATTTCTCTACAAAAAATATGCCTTTATATCCTTCAATCACTCCGATCTTCTGGTGAATCCATATAGCCTCCCCAGTGAGACTAGTAACCGTCTGTTCACGGTATCGAAGGAATTTTCCCTCAATATCTGAGCTCTTTCTTCGTAGTACGAGATATTCGCATAGGAAATACTTAAAGCATTATGCACCTACCTCACCTTTACAACCACCCCGGAAATGGCAGGCTTTGGAGCTAATAGTCCTGTATCGCGCTAATATTCCCGTAAGAAGTTGTATGCCCCGTTCCAAGCCAAGGTCACAGCGATCGATATGTTCATATTAGTCCACCAATTCTTGTCAGATATTCTGAACTTATTCTCAACTTGTGGGGGCAGAGATAATAGTAAGGGTTATGTGTCTGATCTCAATTACCTAAGCGTAATAGCAGACGTTCTTCTCGTACAATCGTCTACTTCTTCATTCTCCAAAACAACCAGAAAATATTGACTATGGGATTTTTAAAAGATTCTAGAAGATTTTGGCATTCCTAAATTTATATCGAGTTAATCGTTGCCGACTTGACGGCATTGATCTCAGTCTGACTGTCTATTACAAAGTTGGGTCACGGAGTAAACAATGTACACAATGCTTACCAACCACACTTAGATCTCAGCCTGAAAAGCATTCAGTATTTTGTAAGTCTGTTAGTCGGATCCCATTCTCAAGTCCATTTGGATCCTTCTATGAGGAATTGATGGTATACCTAGCCCGTCGATAAGAGCCCGGGCTTTTTAAGCGGCATGAAATAACAGAACCCTACCGTGTTTCCGTGTTGCATGTGACAGAATCCAGAGCTTTTTAAGTCGCTTGTTTGTCTGAGAAAATGTAGAGCATTCGGCAGTCTCCTGTATGGCCACAAGCTCTGCGTAAAAGACGCTGCAGTGGTCCGGTAGGCGGAATGACTTTTTGTACTCCTAATTTTTCCCCGATCCGGCTTTATTGAAGGTCGTCATCGGCAAGCAATTTCCCTTTACCTTCAGCAGACTAATCCCTTCCGGAATTGTTGTATGACTGCAGTGTTTCGCTTTCCAGCGGGATAGCTTTCGCAGTCTGACAACTGCGCGAGCTGCATTTGGCTTCACCATAATCTCTATTTGGCAGTATGTTCAGCATCACATTCAACGCTTCCGTGGGCGTTATGCGTGGTGTCCCACTGATTTATAGCAGGGCATCCTCTGCACTTTTTGTAGTGTACTGGTGGCTGATTTCTTGGCCAAAATAGGGCACCAGCCCGCCATATAAAAGTGTCGATCCGACTAGAACAGTATACTATATAAACAATACACCATTCTATGGACATGGCCCATCTACATGTAACTGCACCTTTACAGGTGTGGCTCCCGTAGCTTTGCGCATGCCCAGTCCAATTTCTTATCTAACACAAGTCCCAGATATTTCCCAGATTCACTGGTCGTAAGTTCCCTCTACGCCATAGTAGATGCCTTTAATCGTGGTGGCCTATACTTTCTAGTAAATATTTAAACTCCATTTTGCTTATTTTTACTGGTAGGCCGTTTCCGCTGGCTCACTTTTCCAACCTCCTTAGTTTTCCTTGCATACCATCACAAATGTTTGCGACTTTTGTTCGGCACTGTAGCTTAGAACTACGGTTTATTTTTTAGAATCTTTGTGTTACGGTTTTCTTCCATATTTAAAATAAATTGTGTTTATTCGTTATATGGAAGCAAATGCTTCAAAAAAATCTGAAAAAAATAACGGTAATTTTTAGCCATTTGAAACTTGCACTTAATTATATTACAATTCAATGGGCATACTCTTTTTCCAAGAAATCTAATTAAAATTCGAAATTTTTGCGAAAGTTTGTTGAATTTTTGTTTAATTAAAAGTTTAAAACATGGGTTTTGTTAAGGAATGAAGAATATTTCCATAAAAAAAACAACTAAAATTAAATAACGAAATAAATATATTGTTAAAACGTGTCAGTATGTGGTGCAACTATAATTTTTGCCGACCACTGTATTTGGTATATCTACAAGATTTTATTCTTTAAAGAGAGTGGGAGTATTGAAAAATTATTTCCCTCCAACCTACCCTACAGTGTTACCTATGAACTCAGAAACAGATGTAGATATATATATATACACTTAGGTCTATTTTTATGCGGTACATGCGTTCCTCAGAAAGCCGCATAAAAAAGTTCTTTACTTTCATACAAAAACAGGGGATGCGTTCCAGCATTTTCAAAAACCGCATAAATTCAGATACTCCATGTAAAAAATTCTAAAAAACCGCATAAAAAAATCCAGTGAGGCATTATTGAGCAAAAAAAAACTATTTATTTCTTCACTTCAACACTTATTATTCCATGTAAAACCGAACATTAATGAAATAAATAAGATTTTATCTGTATTTTAACCAAAAAAAATAAATAAAAATACCACAATAAATACACGAATTATGTAAGAATACATAAAAAAAAATTTAGAAAAAAAGGTTTTTTCTTAACAGCGGTCGCCCCTCGGTAGGCAATTTCAAACCTTCGAGTGTATTTCTGCCATGAAAAACAGCTTCTCATAAAAATACAATCGCCGTTCGGAGTCGGCGTAAAACTGTAGGTCCCCCCGCTTTGTGTGACAACATCAAGGCGCACACCATAAATTGGAGGAGAAGCTCGGCCAAACACTAACATATGTGTAAGCGCCAATCTATTATTATTATGTAAGAATACAAAGACAAATTATTTATCAGAAGCATTGTCTTTTACACACTGAAAAGAAGTAATAAAAACTCACAAAAAAGCAAAATCGCTACTGCGAAATAATGGTTTGAAAAACCGCACAAATTCAAATCCGCATAAAAAGAGACCTAAGTGTACATATATTTTTGTTGGTAATATGTACATATACTATGTATGGTATATACAATGTATGTTATGTGTATTATACATACATACATATGTACTTATGTAGGGGTATGAAAATATTGAGAGTAAAAGATTTTTTTACAAATAAATGTATGTAGATACATACAGATGTACATATGTTTGCATGTTTATACAAGGCCAAAAAATTCAAGGACAGCAGGTAATGAATTCCGATGCCGAAAGGACGAATATACAAAAACTTGTGTTTCTACAGTAGAATAAAGAAAAGAAAGAAAATGTTAATATGTAATTTGAAACACAGATAAAACGCACACATGCATACATACATATGTAGGTAAAAACATACTTGAATGCAATAAAAATACATATGTATATAAGTACATATAACGAGCAGTTAAGTATAGATGTATGGTTGTCAATCCGTTTGTGAAAGATGTTTGCTGTATTTCGATAAATTAAAAAAAAATTAAAGTGCAAGAGATTATACATTAAGGAATATGTATGTATGTATGTACATATATTAATGATTAAATGTGGCTATATTTTGGGGTCTTTCTTATGTACAAACATTAACATAAGCATACTCATGTATATACATACATATGTAGATATATATATATTCATGATTTCACAGGCTTACATATATATGTACATATGTATACGTGTACATCCATACACATAAAAAATATTTAAAAAAAGGTTTTCATATACGAAAAAAATTTATTTTTTTTCTCGAGAAGATGCAAAAAAAATACAAAATTATGTACGAACATTTTCAAGAAAATAATCTAAGCAAACTCAACAAAGAATTTAATTGTAATTTTGCTGTTAATAAAAAATAAACTTCAACTAGAAGCAACTTATTGTCGTTTTAATCTAATAAAGCAGAAGTAAATATAGACTTACATGTCGTCGATTAAAGTGCAAAACCGCGTATCAACAAAATGCAAAACCGCGTATGTGAGGTTGCATATTTTTTTTTTAGAGTGTAAAAACACTCATATTTCAAAATGGTTCTCTTTTTTATAAAGCAATTGCATTGAGCCAAGAGCTTGTGTGAGCAAATACAATTTTTGGCAAAAAATTTCAGTTACGCGATTTCGCAGAACGACGATATGCGGTTTTGTACTTTAAGCGACGATATTATATTGGCAAATGTATTTTAAGAATAGCTTGAATTGTTATTTTCTACATACATACATATGTAAGCACGGTTGTCACTTTGGTACAATTGTACCAAATATAGGCCATTACTCTTCGTTTGGGCCTTTGGCACTTTTTTGTTAGTTTTGGGCCTTTTTGAAGCAACGTTCGTTTGAACGCTTCAAACTTTATACAAAATTTAGGAAAATCCGACAAATTTTCATCCAAATTTAAACATTTTGATCTGAATCTTTATAACATTTTTGGGTATGCAGTTTCGTAGCCCATACTAGTTTAGTCTAATGAAGCGCAAGTTTCAACCGCCTTAACAAGCGCGTTGATTTTTGAGAATTTTTGTTTGGAGGCTGCTTTTGCAGTGTTTATTTTTTTATATATATAGCAAGTGCAATTTATAAAAATTGGCGTTGATTTTTCGAAATTTTTTTGCTTACGGCCTAACGCATTTCATTTCATAAGGAATTTATGCTTGTATGGAAAAAAGTACAAAAATTCTCAAAATTCAGCGGGCTTTTTAAGCCGTTGAAGCTTGCCTTTGCCTAAGCTAATATTGTATGGGCTATAAAACTGCATACCCAAAAATGATTTAAAATTCAGATTAAAAATTGCGCTTTTGATGAAAATTTGTCGAATTTTCCTAAATTTTGTGTAAAGTTTGAAACTGCTTATTGGGTTCGGTAAAAGCATGAACGGTATTTTTATAGAAAAATAACAAAAAAAATAAAAAATTTCGAAAAGCGTTACGATTATTAAAAAAAACATCAACACGTGGTCACTTGTTTGAGTACATTTTGTCTTATTTTGGACCTTTTTACTTGTATATTATGGTAGAAAAATTTTGATGAAGTGGCAACCGGGTATGTAAGTATAGACTGAATTTAATTCCTCAATTCTCTTTAGATTAAAATCTAATTTTCAAAGAAAATGCATCGAATCACATCGAACGACGATATGAATTGCTTTTTACTTTCCAGGGCGACATCAAGCGGACAATAGTTGCACGTTGAAAATAGTAGGTATGGCAGCGTCAATGTATTCGTGCCACCGTATTTAGTTTTAAAAGTAACGAGTAGCTCACTATCGCGTTGCCGTTTCGCAAAAATCCGGCATGCGCAAATTGTATATGGGCTCTGTCACACGGTCAGTAATTATCACGATATTTGGATCGCGATCTATATTGATGGATTGATGGATAGCGCACGAATGCTACATGTTCAATATTTATCGCGCCAGTATTTGCATAATTTTTGTGGCGAACGCTTATTATCACGCAAGAAAATATTTTTATTTTGAACGTATAATTTACAGATAATGTATTCCGGTATTGTGATCCGCGATCCAGATTTAAAATTTTTTAGAAATTTTGCGATATGGATCATGATCCATCAATACTGCATGCTACACCGTCATTAAATATCGCGATAATTGGATTACGTCAATAAATACTGACCGTGTGACAGGGCCCTATAGAATATCTCTTATATGTAGGCTACACTTTCATTTGTATTGAACTAAAAGTGAAGGTACACAACATGCGTTCGCCGGCAAATGCGTGACACCTTTCCGCACATTGGTCTTTCAATCATAGTTACTTTATCGTTACAATCATGACGCAACGATTACGTGACGACTACGCGTTCGCACACTCGGTTGTGATATTTCAATTCATTTGACATCTAAAAATTCACTTGGAGCAGGTATTTTCTGTTTTTCTGGTTGATTTTTTCGCGAAATATTTGCAAAAACCTGCAATTTAAAATATATGGACTTTGCTGCAACAATTCTAGACATAATTTTTCCTTAATATCACTTCTTTTCTTTTCCTGAAATATGTTTTGTGCACGCACGCAGAGACTTTTTACAATTTCGCCATATTTTATAGTTAAAACTTTCACATTTATTGAATTTTATTGTAATTATCACCTTTTTAATAATTTCCACAGATTTTATGCAAAAAATACTGAATTGTCATAACCATTGTCAGAACTGCCACGCCACGGAGACAATTATCAGCGTTTTTGACAACCAATACGTATCCTTTACTTTCTTGACAGCATTGTCTAAGGTAAGCACGCCGTAACCTTATTGTTTGGCGGCATTTTATAAAAGAAAAAGTATTCTGTGAAATGACAACAAATCTGTCTCGCTTGCCAGAAAATGGGTAGAACGTAATTGGTCTTCTCCACGAGTAGTGCCAGGCGACTTTAACGCGTACCACGAACTCTGGCACTCCAACCTGGGCAACGACCAGCGGGGTACACTAATCGCAAAACAAATTGACGACTCAACGTTTTGCACTGTAAACAACGATGCCCCACCAGGGTCTTGGGCAGCTCGGCATATATCACTATAGCAAGCGGGGGTCTGATAAATTCCATTGGATGGCAACCAGTACTCACGCTCGCATCAGACCACCTACGCATAGTAGTCGCGATAGACCACCCAAGGATCACTAAAACCCGCCCGCGCTTTCCAGCTGAAGCGGCGGGACTCGCAGACGAGCGTGATCGAATCCGCCAGTCTATTCCTGGTGATCCCTGTATCAGGGATCTCAACAAGGACAGTAGCGAACTAGTTAACGAACACAAGGGGAAAACGTGGAACGAGCACCTAATGACCTGCAATCTCTCCAGCGGAGCTAGAGAACTGTCGACGACAGTAAAATCTCTATCCCATTCGACGAAACGTAAGGAAAACGTTGCCCCTACATTTGGCGATACCATCACGTGGGACCCACGGAGAGAGACAAAGCCCGCCGCAGTGTGCACACAAACTCCGCCCCCGAGACACACTAGCGTGCTTTACACCGGAGGAGACGCAGGCAGCTGTAAAAAACGCCAAAGCATCCAAGGCGTTAGGGTCTGATGGAATCTCGATTCAGATGCTGAAAAAGCTAGGACCTGCGGGAGTCGAGTGTACCACTGCAGCGTTCAACTTGTCACTGTCCACCCTGATCATCCCTGAGATGTGGATCATTCCCCCTCCTTAAGCCAGGTAAGAAGGCGGACGCAGGAGACTCTTACCCACCAATCTCCATCATATCCCTCTCCAACGAAGCATCTGCAACTATCCCAACACCAACACGGATTCCGCAAAATGCACAGCACGACCACTGCACTAAATGCCATCACCACACACATAAGCGAGGGTCTGAACCAACGTTGACCCTGTCATAGACGGTCCTAGTCGCGGTGGACCTGTCGAAGGCCTTTGACCCGGTAAACCACGCGACCCTTTGCCAAGGTGGATAACCAGCTATCTGTGTGGACGTCAATCATCGGTCGAATTCCGAAACGCCAAATCCAAGCCTCGTAGGATTAAACAGGGGGTCTCCCAATGCGGCGTACTCTCCCCGACACCGTTTAACATCTATATGGCGAAGCTCCCTCCGCCGCCAGCAGGAGTTAACTTAGTGAGCTAAGCCGATGATTGCACGATTATGGCGACGGGCCCCAATATTGACAGCCTGTGCGGGAAAATCAGCGACTATCTCACCGATTTTGCAAATTTCTTCACTGCGAGGAGCCTCACCATCTCCGCCGCGAAATCCACCGCCACACTGTTCACCACCTGGACAAAGGAAGTTAGGCTAGAGCTGGACAGTACTTGGGGAGCCGACCAAGAAATCGTACTCACTACGTACAAAGCAATCGGCCGGTCGGCGGCAAGCCACGCAGCGCCAGTGTGGACGGCAGTTACCAGCGATACACAGTGGATAAAACTACAAACTTGCCAAAATGAAGCTCTACGCACGGATACAGGCTGCCATCTCATGTCGTCCGAGCATCACCTCCACCAAGAAAGCCAAATGCTGGCGGTGAAAGAGCACAACACGTTGCTATCGAAGCTGTCTTTCGTGGGATGTCACCGTGGAAATCACCCCAATAACGCCCTGCTTCGAAACGAACCGCCTCCCCGACATTGCAGACGTCACATGCACGACTGGAAACCCGACGTTGAGCCGTGTGTAGACCATTGGACGCAGAGAAATCCAGAGTGGCGCTTCTCGTTATAGGCGGTCGACTGCCGCCCATCAGCATCGACGAAGTCGAACTGCCAAGAGAGATCAGGTTCACCCTAGCACAACTCCGTTCTGGGTAGTGCCACAGACTAAACAGATGAACCCAAAAGTGGCAGATACATGCCCTGCATGCGGACAAGGTCCACACAACACCCAAATCTCTTCGCATGCGCCTCTAACCCCACGATCCTGACATCAGAAGCACTATGGGCAACAACAACAGGATAATATTAATTGATGTCCAGTTGTAATTTTGGTTGCAAGATATAAGTTATATCAGTGGCCATGTTTGTGTGGGCATTTTGTGAGCAATTGTAAGATGACTTCTAGAACGTATTTTTGCCGGATTTATAACCTATTTCCACCAAAGACTTAACTGTTGTTAAGAGCTCAGAAAAGTTCAAATAATTCTAACATGGGGTGATCGGAAAGTTAGGTTAAGTTTTGCTTTTTTCCTTTCGTTTGCTTCCACTTAATAGGTGGAATTACCCTCTTCGAGTTGTAATCTCCGTTTTTCAAACAGCATAAACTGCAGTTAAGGCTTGGTGGAGATCAACTATTAATCGCTTAAAAAATTTTTAAAATAGGCTTTTTTACATCCAAGTACACAATAATAAATATTTTAATAAAAAACAGCTCAATTTTTGCATTTATATTAAGGGCCGGTTACTCAATGTCTGGTTAACACTAATCTCTGGTTAAACATTGTTATCGACGTATTCGACTCCATTCATATAACAGGGAGTCGGTAACGTCGATAACGATGTTTAACCAGAGATTAGTGTTAACCAGACTTTGAGCAACCGGCCCTTAGATATCAATAATGTTGCCACCAAGAAAATTTCGTGTAATTGAAAATGTAGGTGTCAAACTACCAAATTGCCGGCAATAGATGGCAAGATTTAAGCTCTGATACATATAGCTCTTGAAGAGCAAATATCCATTGGATATTTATATTCTAACATTTGATACATATTAAACTTCATCCTGTGGAAACGGGAAGTAAGGGCTCTGTCACACGGTCAGTATTATCGGATCGGATTATCGATGGATCGCGCACGAATGGGCACGTTCAGAAGGCGCAACAGCTCAGTAACTGTTGCGATTGCACCTTCTGAACGCGTTGTTTTGCATTTCTGACCAACTGAACAGTTGCGTGTTAGATAATCGTAATATTTTTATGATCATTTGAGACAACATGTTGTGTGTTTTGAATTTGACAGCTAATCTATCAAGGCGTTCAGAAGGCGCATTATGATCACTGATTTTTTTTAGCAACGGTTGCGCTCATCTTCTGCGCCTTCTGAACCTACCCAATGCTACATGTTCAATATTTATCGCGTCAGTATTTGCATAAGTTTTATGCTCAACTCTTATTATAAAGCAAGAAAATATTTTTATTTTGTTCGAATAATTTACACCGTCAATAAATATCGCGATACTTGGATCACGTCAATAAATACTGACCGTGTGACAGTGCCCTAAGGGAGATTTCCCAACACGGGAAGACGGCCGATCAATTTTGATTATTAATTAAATCGATTAGTCTGGCAACTCCAGTAGTTTACTCGCTCGTTTCTTTTCTGTCATCTTTCATCTTTTCCATCTGCCGTCGTTCGTTCATTCGTTCTTCGTTCGTTGCTGGTGTAGTACGTGTAGATTGTGAGCGCGGTATTGTTCATATAGAAAAATCACACCGTCGCCATCTTTAATTTTTTTCACTTGAGAAAAGTGTAAAAATTACAATTGTATCATAAAATATTACTGTGAAAGTAGAATCTTCGACAGAAGGTGAGTAAGTTCATCAAATTTAGCATGATTTTTAATTTTATTTAATTTATTACCTGGCTTGGGTTCTTGGTATAGATACACATTTCTATATGTGTGCATATATGTTCTTGTGTAATTATTGATTTTTCCTCGATACATAAGTTGGAATATATGTACTAACTTAATCGGCGTTGTCTAAAATTGTTACATAAAGAAATTATAAATTTTACATGCGGGAAAAAA
>NW_023458565.1:3709877-3808336 GCF_013731165.1 Rhagoletis pomonella | reverse complement strand
CACTTTCGACCACAGTCGAAAATCGAATGCAACTCATAATAGGGGCCTTTGTATGGAGAAAATGAGCCACACCTTCCACTAAAAAAATTGCCAAAAATCAACGCAATTCTCAAAAATTGAATGTGCTATATACCTGCATACTTGGAATTTTTCTTAAAAGTCTGATTAGAAGTGTCAATACGAGCGTATACGCAAGAAGCAATTCGGCCGATGGGGATAACTTAATCAGCTGACCACAAGGGTATATAGGTAATCGGCAAGTCAACACGTTCCCCCTCCCCTTCATCCACCTCAACAAACTTATTAAGCTTATCAGCCCTGTAAACCAACCTCTGACAACTGTCCCACCCGTAGCTGTCACGGAGTATTACATATATGATAAAAACGCATTTAAGGCTTTAATTTGTTTTTTTTTTTTTCGTTGATTCAAGATGTTTGCAAATGTCTTATTCACACGTTTGTTAGTTTTATAAAATAAATTAATAATTTTTGCACTAAGGTTCACTTCCTAATGGAACCTCCCATATATATATATATGTAAGTAGGTACTTAAGTAATAGCTCAAAAGAAAGGGCAAATATTCCTTTATATATACACATCAGCGAACAGTTTCGTAAATTGATTAAATTTAATATTTTTTAAAGCTTAGTAGACCTTTTTTTTTCAATTTTAAGACTCGATGAAGTTTCAGTTTTGTCATAACTAAATAAGTAAAAACTAAAGTATGTTTAATTTTTTAATTAGTTTTTGATCCCGAAAACAACCAATTTTCTACGAATTCCTTCAATCAAACATCATAAGGTAACTAACTGCAAAGAGATTGTTGAAATGCCTACCAATTTTGAGTAAAACTTTATGCAAAAACTAAAGCCTTCTTTGAATTAAACAGTTATGCTATATATGTATGTACATTAGACTGTCCAAAAAAACCAAAGTTATTTTTTTTAAAGCATACCCTCTCATTTTATTGATTTTGTCTTATAAACTATCCAAATAAAATTTTATGCAATTCGGCAACCCGTGCCGACTCGCAGTCAAAATTATCAGAATAATCTTTGTGCAGTTCGCGTGCTTTGTTAACTTCCTCATTTTACTTCTATATAAGGTGGTATTACTGTATTCGATACAGTTTTAGGGCACACTATTTAGTAAAACTGCGTTTTTAGTTTTTTACCAGTTAGTCAGGATTTTTCCCAAAGGACCATTAATTATAATATATTTCCAAAAGTTTAGACAAAATATGTAAATATGGGTATCAAAAAAAAAAAAAAATCGAACCAAGATTAATTATAACTTTTGTTTTCAATTATTCTTTTGGAACATGTCAAAAATGTCCGTTGAAAATATTATCCTTTAAGATTTTTAATTTTGAATGCATTTTGAAGAATCTTAGTTTAATTTAATTGCTATTAATAAATGTAATGTAATGAACTAATTCAAAATATTGACTAAAACTTTAACTAAAAGTCGGCACGGGTTCTTGTTATCCTACGGCCATAAAGCTGCATATATGTGCTATTTAGGCTATTAAGCACAAATATAGATCAAAATTTGCAAACAAATTTTTTTCCATATATTCTTGGGACAGTCTAATATACATATATATACTATGTGCCGCATATTGAGCGCAAAAGCTCCAAACTCTGCAGGGCTAAATTTAAAAAAAAAATACCTACACTAATTTAAACTGACTAGACTAGAGTTCTTAGTATCATTTTCTATCTTCTTACCGTTCGCAAATGCTATGAAGTAAAAAAGTAATTAAGTTCAATTTAAATTTAATTAATTTTGTTTGAGACGTATGAATACGATAAAAGTTTCAATTTTTCTCCCACAGCTTTGATTTTTCCCACAGGGATGTGAAACAAGAAAAATCCTAAAGTATATAAATAATTAATGCTTATATTTTCACACATGTATGTATGTACATATATGTATATTTATACAAATGTATGTATGCTTATTCGTGTGCACATATGTTTGTAAGTATGTATGTGTGTAGTACAAAATATACTTGTGGATATTTATGTACGCATGCATTTATGAGGCACGTGTTAAATTTATTTTAGACTAACTCACCTTATGATAGATGAAAGGCCGCGCCAAAGCCATCCAACGTTCAATGGCCATGACCGCCGCAATACAGCCGGAACTAAGTCCGAAAAAACGACACAACACCTTTAGGGTGCAATCCCAACGCACATAAGCCTTAAACTTATCATCAGGCACGTAAACTTTGAGCAACAGCGTTAACAGCATGCCAAGTAGGCCGATAAGATTATTTGAAGCTAAGCAACTAAAAGAAAATAGAACATAGCCATTATCCTTATAAGTATTTGTTGTCAGAAAATAAATTTATGCTATACAAATACAAACATATGTGTGTGCATACATACATACATACCAACCCATTAACCCAATTTGTCACAAAAACGAGAACGAGTTCAATTCGACGTGGGTTTGGTGAACTCGTCTGGGCGAATTCGAAAAAATATCAAAAATCAATGATGCGCGTTTTGAGCCACACGTCAAACTTGTACCCTATTATACAAAAATTTAATGGGCATTAAAACCGCTTCGAATTTTTCTTTAACCCCTTGAAGACCCCTGTTGCTAATAGGCAACATTAACATTTTGGAAGATTGCTTATTTCGGTAGAAACGAATTCGGCATAAATCTTGTAAATAGCATGAGTTCTTAATTTTATGGGTTTGGTTAAATCGCAAACAATATTCGTATGCAAACAAAAATAAAAAAAAAATACAAATTTTACTTTGAAAACATTGTGACTATAAAGAAAATCACCAAGTGGCTTTTTGAGTCACAATATTTGTCTATAATAACTCCATTTGAAGTTCCGTTGTTGCTTTTAGTTTCATTATTTTCACTTTTGGTTGAAGGAAACCGAGAAGATGCTATTACTGGATCTGAAATATCATGTAATAATATTATATATAAATTTTTATAGAAATAACTACAAAATAAAACAAAACTATGCTTCTGATTCAGATTTTTTTGAGTATTAAATTTCAGTATAACAAAATGCAAGTTTGGAGTTGCTAATAAAAATCGTGTTGGTTTTAGGAATTTTTTTCATGCATATTCTTCCACGCAAAAAAAAATAAAATAAAAACTCGAAAATACTTTGTATGTAAAAAATGCGAAACGCCGACAACAACAAAAAAAATCTTAAGAAATCAATGCAGTTTTCTAGAGACTTCAAACTTGAATTTTTTTAACTAAAATTTTATGGACTACAAAATTGCATACCAAAATGGTTGAAAACCCGCACGAAAATCGATTGAATTTTGCCGAGTTTAAAAATTATATATTTAATTTTTTGTTGTAGTATGAACCATGATAAAATGTGGTATGTAGCAAGAGCTGTCAAAAGATAAAATATTCTAAATGCTCTAAACTGCCCACAATATGTAGCTGTGGTTATAGTGTATTATATCTGATGTAGCTAGCGAAATAGCTTGTGGCTGCGGTACTACATTCTGTTTAAGAGAGAAAAATATAGGAAGGTAGATCCGCTGAGAGACACTTTTAGCATTTTCGACGTTTGCAAGCAATTTAATTTTAAAATTTTACACACAAACTCACACACATACATTGTCATTTTCAATCTCAAACAACAAAAACTTTGAACAATTAAGAAATTTCTTTTCCTTACTCTCAATTTTATATGATTTTAAAATGCTGGCAAACTTCGAAAAATATCATGGCCGACCAATTGAGAGAACGGTTCTACCTTACTATGTTTTTAATTAATCGCTGGTCATTGACCAAGATTATACCATAAAATGCCTCTGAGCTGTATGTAGAGTTGAAGAAAAAAATCAAATTTTACGTGTATTTTATATGGGAAATCTTTGCATGCCTTGGGCGAGTACTTAATGTTAATATTAAGGGTTCAAATTTTCAGCGAGTTTTTTAGGTGCTTTCCACAAAATTTCAAGGTAGGAATGAAAAATAACAATACTCGCAAAAAGCACCCTAATGTATATTTTTTAATTTAATTTGTGGAAACATATTTTATTTTCGTATTTTGATTATCATTTTCTTTTTTAGCTTAATCTGCAGATTTTATTGTTTAAAAGAATACATTTTTTTAATTCTTTTTAATTTTTAAAAACACTTTTTTTAATAATTACTTATTTAATCTTTTTCTTTTTTATTTAAATTTTGTTCATGTTATTATTTTTAAGAGAGTTTTTTTCGTTTTAATTTACATACATTTTTATAAACTTTTTCTATAAATTTTTTCTCTTATATTAAATTCTTTTCTTTTAGCTTTTAGTTTTTATTGTTTTAAAAAGAAAAATGTGTATATTTTTTAATTTCATTTAATTTTTAGTAAATTTTCTGTTAAAAGACAAAAAAATCATAAAAGACAGCCTGAAGCTCACTAAAAATTGTTTTATATAAAATACAGACACAAACGCCAATGGCCTCCTTTTTAGCAGATCTTTGAATTATGCTTTCGAAAGATAGAAAAGAGCTCTCAAGATTGTTGCCAGAATGAGCAATTGTCTGACGAAAGTGAGTTGAAAGACAGTTGCCAGAATTGCTCTGTTAGTTTGCCGACAAAAAAGTGTAGGTAATTTCGTTCGGAAATACATTCCATGCATTTAATTTCTTATAGCATTAATCAAAAACCGCAAAATATTACCACAAATTCGTACGTTATAGAACAAAATAAAACCGTTCTTATGTAATACTTATAATTGCTGTTTTGTACATCATCATTGATACTGGTATGTGAGCGCGTGTTGGTAATGTATGAAATGTTATTGAATTAACGCAAATTTATATTCAAATGAGTCGCGTAATTGAATGCTGCTTATTGCGATAGTTTGAATTTGTGTATAATGCTGGTCAGATAATGAATTTTTGATTTCTAGAGAAGAGTTATAAAATTCCAAATACAGAATTCAGCGTACTCTACTCTAGCAAATATGTACATTTACATATATATATGCCATATTTTCATAGTTTTTTGTTTTTGGCCAACATACAAAAATTGTTGCATGAAATTGAGTGCACACGAAAATACAACAAAAAATGGAAAGAAAAAGAAAAGGAGATCATCAATATATGTCTTCTTCTTCTTCTTTATTGGCGCTGCAACCGTCTAAGCGAATTTGGATGAGTCCAAAACTGACGCCAATTGGAAATGCCAAGTGAAGCCAAGTCCTTCTCCAACTTGTCTTTCCAACGAAGAGGAGGCCTTTCTATTCCTCTGAATACTTTCATAGCTGGAGCGTTTCTGTACATTCGAACAACATAACCTATGCCTCCGCGCCATATACCAGCTCGGGCAGGATGAGTGACTTATGGAGTGCGGTTTTCGTATGCCGAGAGAGAACTTTACTCCTGAATTGCCTACTAAGTCCAAAGTAGCACTTGTTGACAAGAGTGAAGTCGACAAATAGATGGTGTGTGTCGATGCTATTTTCGCGGATCTTTTCCAAGATTTGGCGTAATGTGAATACCAGATGATGGATTTTCCAGGTCTAAAGCCACACTTATAAGGCTTAATTAGTTCGTTGACGGTGGGCTTGAGTCTTTCACACAATATGCTCGATAAGATCTCGGTAGTTGGGCTGATCCCGCAGAGCAAACTTAAATTCCAATCGTCGGGCATGTGTTCATCTGACCATACTACTCTGTACAGTGAAAACAACAATCGCCTTGTGTGAACGGCCTTTCAACTAATCGCTTCTAAAATTGCCTGTGAAATCGCCTCATGTGAACACTGTTTAAGGGTTGATGCATACACCTTAAAAGCCATTTGCCGTACTTGAATAGCGCAGCTGTCAGTTCTAGGAGCTTTGTTTTTTTTTTAACCGTAATTGCTATTCGTAGCTCATCACAGTCCGGCGGTGGAACATTGACTCCATCATCATCGACTGGGACCACGGGTTCGTCTTCTCCACTACTTTTCGTGCTGCTACCATTCGGTATAGTGGAAAAGTGATCCCTCCATAATTTACGTACGTACTTGACACCAGTCACTAGGTCGCCATTGTTGTTCTTACAAGAGTTCGCCCTGGTTTTGAAACCTTCCGTAAGCCGTCTAACCCTCTAATAAAATTTTCGGGCGTTTCTCCTCTCGGCCAGCATTTCAAGCTCTCCGCACTCCCGTATTTCGGCCTCCTACTTCTTATTGTGGAAAACACGTTTCGCTTCCTTCTTCGGTTCACTTAGAGCAGTCCCACATATGCAGGCGGCATCCTTTTTCTTTGCAGCTTCTTGACACTCCTCATCGAAGTTGTTCCTTCCGGCTCGTTGAAATCCGACTACCTCTTCGATGGCGGTGCTTAATGAGCATATGTACTTAAATATAAGTAAATACAGATTTACATGATCACTCATACGATTTGCTATCTTGTTTATATGACAAAAATTTTAGAAGGGTGGCCCTTACGTTCAGCCAAAAGAAAAATATTTTTTTTTTTGAAAATTGCCTTCCAAAAATACTGTAGATTCAGGGGTGTACAGTGAACTTTTTTTCATACATACGTTTGTTACAGTTGTAATTAATATCGATACCATCTGACTCTAACGAACCTACTATGCCGAGCCTAAGCACTTAACGCCTACGCAAATTTTCCGTTATTTTATGCATGATATAAATACGCATACATTAACGAGTACCAATTTTGTTAATTAACAGTTGCAAGTTAAGTGAGCTCCAAGCTATGTTCAGCATATATACGTATGTATGTTCCTATGTACATACGTACATATGTATTGCATAAACACCCTAAAGGTAATTCAACAGGTGTCTATTTGTACACTAAGAAAAAAGTAATATGCTTTTTCCAAACAGAGTCTTTTTTGGTTTGTCCTTGTTTGCGAGGTGAAATTTTTTAATTATTAAGTTTATATTAAATTAATTGTATATGAATAACTTTTTCTTAGACAATTTTCGTCCTATCTTTGAAAAAGATTCTAAAAAAAAGTCGACAACATACATACGCTATGGTGCTTGAAGTCGCAAATAAGGTAATACATATAAACAACTTTATTTCGAGTGTAAATGGAATTAACGCTGATTTTATAAACAAATAAATATGAAGAATTACATACATACATACATATGTATATAAGTATGTATTACTTCACTTGCATATCTGATAAAAGTGCGAATCAGTTAATTCTAAATGATTGGCCAGGCCAATGTTTGTAATGCGTTTCATTGAGTGTTTGCATGACTTAAATAAAGTATGAACACGTGTGTATGTACATACAGTGACTCAAACCAACGTTCACGTGTTGATATTGTGTTTTAATGTTCACAATGTTTTTCAAGTTACATTATTTTCTCTATAAAAATATTGTCCAAGCCTTAGCCAAAATCAGGTAAAGCAAGTTTCGAACCCACAATAAAATTGACAAAGTTTCGAGGTTTATACAAAATTTAGGAAATTTCAACACATTTGCATAAAAATTTCGGGCTCTATAATTTGAATTTTTAGAACATTTCTGGTTATGCCGTCACCGAAAATTATTAAAACAACAACACGATTTTGTAGCCGCTTGAAACTTGCACTTCATTGCACTAGAATTGTATGGGCTATAAAACTGCTTACCCAAAAATGTGCTAAAGATTCAGATTAAAAACTTTGAAAATTTGTTAAAACTTTAATTTATATGATTTTGGTTAAAGAAAAACAAAAAAAATCAGCTTGAAAAACATTGCGAAGACAACAATAAGTAACTTGTTTGAGTCACTGTAAATAAGAATAATCAGCTTCCTAGTACGTTTTATCAAGTTTTAGCAATGTGTGTAATTATAAAACCATTTATATTTGTATGTAAACACATAAAATTCCATCTAAAATAAGTGCTGTAATATATGAATTCCTGAGTCATATTTTTTCTCTTATTAAATGGTTATTATCGAAATTCCCATGTAGTGGAAAAATAAACACTTTATAATAATTATTTTTTTTTGGTATTGCATTATAGGAAAACTACGACCAGAAATTACTATAAAGGTTCTCTAAAGAAATGATAAAATATTGTTAATGTAAAATGCTCATAACGGTAATGGCAAAGCCAACTATTAAATTAATTGGCAGATGAGGCCCTCAGTCATATAGTCTGTTCCAATAGCAGTCCGATTTACAGGATTTAGTTAGAATTTACGGGAAGTCGTTACCATAGACATAAAACCTGTTAAGGGGAACACTTTTGAGAATAAGAAGTTCCAGCATTTAGTCCGAAGTTTTTCTTCCAGTAAGTCCATGAAGAGTGTCAAACTATGGGCAGGGTTGCATTTGTAAACAAAAATAGAACGCGATGAAAACAAAGAACCTTACATTTGTTAAAAAATGAAAGTAAACAACGAAATATTTGAACATGTACGTTATTATACTTAACTGTATAGATTTTAATAATTATTTAGTGATCTTTCAGCCAAATCAGTGCTGTACCAATGGCATGTAAACAAACCGACAGATATTTTTGCAGAAAATAGTGATTTTTACGTTCCCGTCCTCTCTCACTTGAAAGAGTAAAATTTTAGTTTGACAGTTGCACAGGGTTTAGTCCGAAGTTCAAAGGAACAGACTAATAATAATGTAAAAACTTATCGCGGAAATTTTTTATATCTCACACATAGCCGCAAGCAAAACCGCAATCGAAATCGTACTATTTATTACGCAAGCCATGATGAATTAAAGCCCATTCACATCCAACGCCAATGATATGATCTTTCTTTACCAATGACATTGCGAACATGTCGTCATAAATTACTGGGTAAATTGAGTGTCTACTAATTTTATCAAATAATCCTTATTTCATTCACTTATCCAGCTAGGTACATTAGGGTGTATCAATTTATATTTTTCTTTGAGAAGCAATATGCCCTCTATATTTCTTCCTATTCACATAGGTATGTGAAAATTTTTCGGTACACTTCTCGAACGCCCCCATTCTCACGGTAATTAGTGAACAAACTCCCTCTAAGTAACATTTACGCAAAGTTTCCGTGTTTAATATTTTTTTTTGGGGCAGTTGTGTTCACTGAAATGAAATTTTGTATATCGTCCGTGATGTTATTCTAGGAGACTAATGGAATAGTCGACCGTAGAAAATTCGGCTGCTTCCGCACTGCGCAAACGCCAAAAGCCATTAAAGCCTTATTGAATCGAGTTTATCGAAATCCGCTGCGCAAGCCGGAAATGAAGACCAAAGAGGATGGCTGTCGTACATACATCATTAACAGTGAATTGGGTGTATAAGAGACACACCGCGAACTTACTTTCATAAGTGTTGGAACAAAAACATTAGACAAAATCGAAAGCCGTAAAATGGAACGGTTTTGGCGAAATCCTCTCCACAGGGCTTCTCCGATAGCAGCGCAGCTAAACTAACCTTACCTAACCTCACTTAGACAAACCATCCCTAAAAAGTGAAAAGCGTAGATTTACTGCGGTTGAGCTATAGCAGTATATATGTTCATATATGCACTGAGAGAAAAATCAACCAAAACTTGGTTAATATTACCAAATTCCAACTTGAAAAGGAATCAACGTGATTTTTGGTTAATATCAACCAATATTAATATTGTCTTGATTGATATTTTCAACAATGATTTGGTATTATTAACAACAATTTTGTTTACATTAACCAAACTTTTGGTTGGCGATTTTTCGTTTGAATAAGTTTATGTTCTGCACTTCACAGATGCTTTTTCATAATTCGAAGGTACAAAACAAAATTTTTTATTACCATTTTAACATGTTGCCTCTGACGGGATTATCAAATAACAGCAAGCATCTCTACACACTCAGCTACAACCGCTTTATAAATGTGTCTTCAAATATTCAACTTGAATCAATTTTCTTGATTTGGTTCTGGACTTCACAGAGGCTTTTTCGTAATTAAGAAAAACCAAATACAGAAAAAACAAGTAAGAGCAGCGCTGTCTTCGGCTATGCCGAAGGCTTCATACCTTTCATGAACATCTGCAAATTTTACTTTGACAGATTACTGCTTTTGAATACATCTGCATACATCGATAGAGGAGTTACATACTTATATAAAAAATCGCATCTAAACAATCAGAGGTATGGAAGATATACTTTATATGGCACCAATCTAAGTGATTTTCACTGCTATGTGATCGGTATGTAAACCGGTAACACAATTTATTGGGTTTAGTTTCCTACATAAAGGAGATATATGGCAAAAACTGGTATCTGAACAATCAGTGCTATAGGAGATAAAGCTTATACAGCATAGATTTTGATGATTTTCTCAGTAGACTTTGTATTATTATTTATAAAATATCTTACGAAATTTATCGGTTTTAGCTATTCAAATAAAGGAGTTTTACCGTAAAATCCCATATCTGATCAGATGTATGGAAGATATATGTTGTAGTCATCCGATCCTTGTTATTTTCACTGTAAGTATTCTGTAAATAATGAGTGAAAGTGGTGCGAAATTTCATGTTCCTAGCTGCATAAATGGAGGAGTTATGATAAAAGACCTCATATCTGAACAATCAGTTGTATGGGGTCTGCAGGTTATAGTGACCCGACCTTTGTTATTTTCACTGTAAGTCTTCTGTTGATAATGACTGAAAACAGCGCGAAATTTCATGGTCCTAGCTACATAAATGGATGAATTATAACGAAAAATCTCATATCTGAACAATCAGTTGTATGGGAGCTATAGGTTATAGTTACCCGATCTTTTTAATTTTCACTGTAAGTTTTCTGTTGATAACTATTGAAAACAGTGCGGAATTTCATGTTCCTAGCGATATAAATGGAGGAGTTATAACGAAAAATTTTATATCTGAACAATCAGTTGTATGGGGTCTATAGGTTATAGTGACCCGATCTTTGTAATTTTCACTGTAAGTATTCTGTTGATAATGGGTGCAAGTACTGCAAAATTTCATGTTCGTAGCTGCATAAATGGAGAAGTTACAACGAAAAATCCCATATCTGAACAATCAGTTGTATGGGAGCTATAGGTTATAGTAACCCGATCTTTGTAATTTTCACTGTAAGCATTCTGTTGATAATGGGTGCAAGTGCTGCGAAATTTCATGTTCGTAGCTGCGTAAATGGAGAAGTTATAACGAAAAATCTCATATCTGAACAATCAGTTGTATGGGAGCTATATGTTATAGTGGTCCGATTCTTCCGGTTCCGACAAATGATTAATACATTATAAAAATACACCCACCTAACAAATTTGATCCGGATATCTCGAAAACTGAGAGACTAGATTGCATACAAACAGACAGACAGACGGACAGACGGACAGACGGACAGACGGACAGACGGACAGACGGACATGGATAAATCAACTCAGCTCGACGTTCTGATCATATAAGTATACATTTTGATGGGTCTATCTCTTTTTGTTCTGGTACTTACAAACATCGGACCAAAGTTATAATACCATTTCATGCTCATGAAAGGTATAAATATAAAAATTATGTATCGCGCTGACGGCAGTCGCCACTTGTCATCGCCACTGCCATACATACGGACTTGTTCTCAAATGTTCAACTTCAACCACATTTCTTACAATTGGCTTATTGACCATGAAAAAAACAAACCATAACTTGATTGAAATAACCATTGTGCTTTTGGCTTAGTGTGCATATGTGAAAATTTTCATGTGTGGTTGCCTCAGTCTCGGGACCTGAAGGCATATCGATGTTCGCAAAAAGTTCCATCTAATAACCCATGCCACCCTAATGTATATATATAAGTGCTTTATATGTGAAGAAAGAAAGAATGACATTGGCTTTGATAACAGCTGTTGGTGTAAATCACACTCACGCACATCTGTAAATAAGTGTAAGAGGTATAATTTGTGGAAGTAAGTAAGGCACGAATGTCAGTGAAACCAAAGCGGCGGAAATCATTACCTTGTCTAAGATTTTTTTTGCTTAAATCCCATTTCATTGTGTGTCTGAGAAGAGCCTGCAAACGTTGTAAGTTTAGATACTCTTTCAGAGTATTACTTTTACGCTGGCAATTCACCCAGCACTTCACATTGGTGACCAAATCATCTCTTTTTTGCTAATCCCTTGTATTGAGTTAAACATGCATATATAAATATGTATTTAGTTAAGTTAGTTACATAAGTACTTAGTTTTGTATATTTATAGCGGATATCAATCAATTAAATGTGTTGTTGTTGTTGCTAGAAAAAGCTTTTTGAGACATTTCCATTCAAGTCAACCACATCCTGCGGCTTTTTCATCTTTAGCCGCCTTAATTTTTTATAACTGAACAGACAAATAAGCTGATTAAGTACATACATACATATTTATGAGCCGCTTAGGAGCATTAAAATATACATACATACGTATTATATGTATTTGTACGCATACATACACACTTAAGCGGATAATTTCAGCAGTAATTTCTTATTTATTTCATGTAATAGCATTAATTTTAATAATTGCAGAGTAATATCTGTCAGATGTAAATACCATTTAAAAGTGTTTACGTGCAAGGAATAAACACTTATGGATGCATATTGGTAAACAGTTATTGAATTTATGATTTCTCGTGTCAGTGATAATGACAGTAATTGGGTTCAGGCTGATATTCACTCGGAAGTGGATTGCAGAAGCTGCCTTATATTTTTGTATTTTGTTACTGAAAATTTTGAGTTTTACAACCGCGTTTTTACATTTTACAATGAACTTCGGTATGTAAATACGCAGATGAGCGAAAGACAATTGTAACTGTGAAAAAAACGGCCAAAATCTCGCTGTACTTTTTATTTTCATTTAATTCGTTACGAGTTATAAGATACTAACAACTGAGAATTAGAGTTTGTAAAACACTTTTGCAAAACCAAAAGCAAAAGTGTCGGTTAAAAGCGATGTGTTATTGACGTAGAATACGTCTTACCTTAAGGTATGGGGGCTATGTTCAAATGTTGTAGTTGTAATTTTTAGAGCTTCACAAAAACGCTTATTGCACGAGAACTAATAAAGCGATTTCAAAGAAAAGTGTGGCGTTTCAAAGATACAATTCCAAACCTGTCGACAGATTCATTTTTGTAAATAACCAATTCGGTTTCTGTCGTAAAAACAACGGTAAACATTGCCTTATTTTGGGGTCAATTTTGAGCCTTTAAAGTGCTCTAGCAACTTATTGTTGGCATATATAACTTTCATTTTCGGGATATAGGTTCTTTGGAGCAGTAGAAATATTATCGGGTACAAATTTTATATAAATTTAGCAAATATTGAGCATTTTAAGGCAAAAAATTGTTGAAAAAATTTGCAAATTTTTTTCATTACCAAAATGCTCGAAAACCGCTCGAATGATTTTGTTTTTGTTTTCTTTAATCAAAAATTCAAGAGTTTTCCTTTCGTTTGGTATATGGGAAGTATTGGTTGATATCTTCCATATATGTTTATTTTATTCAAATATATGGGCATAAATGATTTTCCATACAAAATCACCTCGTCATCATTTTGCAAACACGTGCATATGTTGGAAGTGAGGGAAGGAGACAAAAAGTATGTATGCGTATGTAATGCGGCTTTTGATAAACAGAGGCGCGCTATTTATAACCTAATCGCAGCGTGTGTACATATGTAAATACATACATACGTACATATGTTGATTGCAGTTAATGTGGATCTGTTTCTATTTTTAGTAATCTATGTATGTCTATACATTGATTTTGCTATCGATATTTTTGGAACTTATCGATATAATGATCGATATTTTTATCGATTTTGTTATCTCTTTATTATCGATTTTATTATCGATTTTGTTATCGATAGTTTTATCGATTTTGTTATCGATATTTTTATTGGTTTGGTTATCGATATTTTTATCGATTTTGTTATCGATTTTGCTAACGATTTTGTTATCGATATTTTTATAGATTTTGTTATCGATATTTTCAGAACTTATCGATATAATGATCGATTTTGTTATTTATTTTGCTATCGATATTTTCACTTATCGATATAATGATCGATATTTTTATCGATTTTGTTATCGACATTTTAATCGATTTTGTCATCGGTTTTGTTATCGAAATTTTTATCGATTTTGTTATCGATACTTTCGGAACTTATCGATATAATGATCGATTTTGTTATTTATTTTTCTATCGATATTTTCGGAACTTATCGATATAATGATCGATATTTTTATCGATTTTGTTATCGACACTTTAATCGATTTTGTTATCGATTTTATTATAGATTATTTATCGATTTTGATATCGATATTTTTATCGGTTTTGTTATCGATATTTTTATTGTTTTTGCTATCGATATCATAATCGACGTTGTTACCGATATTTTTATCGATTTTGTTGTCGATATTTTTATCGATATTTTTATTGGTTTTGTTACCAATATTTTTATCGATTTTTCTATTGATATTGTTATCAATAACCATACCACGTATTCTACGTTTAAATATAGCGGCTGTATCTCCGATACAGCCTGCAGACCAAGACGAAGGCGCTGGACTGTTCCTTTTTTTTTACTATTTCGTCAATTACGAATTATAGAACAATATGAATACCACAAGTGAAAAATTATATAGAAATGAATTTAAGTAAATATCTTTACATCGCAACTGAAATGGACAGTCATGACTAATATTGTTATTTTCTTCATAACATGATGTGGACAGTTGTAATTCGATGCAATCCATCATATAACTCAAAAAGTGAATTTCGAATTTTTTTTATTAGTTTTGACTTTTTACATTTCAGCGATGATGTTTGTTACGTCTTTTTGCATTTCAGGTGCCGATATGATAGTATGATAATATTTTGTAAATTTTCTGGTAAAATTCATAATGCCATCTTCCAGTAAAGCTCTATTAATTTTCATCAAACTTGTGTGTGGCCTGGTGTTGTGATGATGGGAAGAATTGCCCAGTTACGGTCGGCCTTTTTAATCGATTGTTGTAAGTTGATTAACTGTTGATAAAAAAGATGAAGATTTTTCGGCGGCACAAATAAAAAAAATCAGATAAAGAAGTTTTTAATATTGCATTTCCGAACTTGTTTAGCACTTTGATTTTAATTAGGTTTTAAATTTTTAATTTTTTAAATTGATTGGAATTTTTTTTTTATATTTACAAATGTATTTACAGTACAAATGTTGCTCATACAACATGGGGCATATGTAGAAAGAATTATGGTATATATAAATCAATTACCAAAAATAAATTTGGATGAAAATTAGAAAATGTTCACTGTTGCGCCTTCTAGTAGAAGTTTTAAGAAAAAAGTGCAGACATTAATTTATCATAACGAAAATCCCTTTATAGCATGTTTTTATACCTTCTTTAAATGCTAAAATGCTAAGAAATCTATTTTAGCAATTTGGCAAAATAAAAATTTATTTAATACTTATATTAAATTTGTTTAGAATTACACGTAGAATCCTTCTATGCTATACGCGCATAGTCAAAAAAATATTCCATACAAATTGAACCGCCCTAATGCACATAAATATTTACATATATCTGCAGCCAAGTCTTAGGAAAATGTCACTTTATAATGCTTATAAACATAATTCCTCTTTGTACGACAAAATTTCAGTTTTTCACTCTATACCATAAAAATTTACCGAAAACTTTGAGCGCATTGAGCGACCTCTAAATATATTTTATAGGTTATAGAACAGTTCCAGGGGGTGAGAGTACAAAAATTCCGACATAACTTCTTCATATATATTTTTGGACCACGCTAATATACATACATACGTAGATTTACTCTTGGCTCACTATGAACTCTGAAATTTCTATCGTATGAAAATGTTAGCTATTCGCAAGTTTAAAATTTTCTTGCTCTATCGTATTTTGCATTTTTCTAAAAGCAAATCGTGCAATAACCCCGTTGAAATATTTACTTGTTTTCTACGCTTTTTAAAGTTTATTTCCACTAAAGTCTTAACTTCTGTTCCCTCAAAACAAAACAAAAACAAGAACCAATTTGTCAACACATAAATTATGTCCTGAATCAGCATTCTGAATTAAATACATATGTATATCTTATTATATACATACATATATATATATATATGGGGCGTTCCATACTAAAACGGACGGGGTTCACGCTTCATGTGTTTGATTCGTTTCAAATTTTTAGGGTTGATGCGTAAACATAAATAATAAATAAATATGAAATTTGAGCTTGATTAATATATTTTTAAAAACTTTACAGCACAAGAACAAACACAAACCGATGTAATAGTTTTCCAAATATCTCGAAAAAATCACACATACACACATCAAAATTCTCTATGAAAAGAAATATTTTAAAAATAGTTTTTTCTTGAAAAATTTTTCACATACAAATTTTTTGTTGCACTTTATTATACTAGAATTTAATGAGCTACCAGACTGCATACTAAAAACAAATTCTAAAAATGTTAAAAAAAAATTGTAAATTTGTTATATACTCATTTTACTCAACTTCGGTGTAAAAAAAAATCATAACTCAAATTATTGTAGAGTGCACCCCATAATACTAAACTTAAATATTGCGAATAGAGCTACCATTGCGATTTTTGTAATTTTTTTTAGATGGCATATTTGAAAAAACTATTTTTTTTATAAAAAAATTTGTATGTGAAAAATTTTTCAAGGAAAAAAAATTTTCAAATATTTTTTTTTTTATAGAGAATTTTGATGTGTGTATGTGTGATTTTTTTTTCAATTTTTTCCTCGCTCCGTTCTCTAGATATTTGGAAAACTATTAAATCGATTTGTTTTTTGTTTTTTTGTGCTGTAAAGTTTTTAAAAATGTATTAATCAAGCTCAAATTCCATATTTGTTTATTATTTATGTTGGTGCATCAACCCTAAAAATTTTAAACAAATCACACAATGTGAACCCCGTCCGTTTTGGTATGGAACGCCCCATATATAGTATAGTATATTACGGGGACGCCATCATAGTCGACCATTAGATTCCTGTGCTCAACAAAAATGTGCTAAATCATACAAATGTTGTGTTTATAATTACGATGCCTCTACTCAAACAGCGAACTGTCATACGGTTTTGCATTCTATTTCTTTGGCAATATTTTTAAATCTTTATCATTTGTTTCCCAGCTTATGAGAAATGCGAACAACGTATACATACATACGTATATGCATCTAAATGCGTTGTTTGCATTTCTAAGCCGACGCGAAATATTTCATTTGGACATTGAATTGCAAACAAAAAATCTTGTCTATATTCGGTAATTGGCCAAGTCGCCATAACAGTAAATTTGTTATTCTAAAAATAAGTTATTTACATATGTAAGTATATTATATTCATATTTTTGTTTTGTAAATAGTAGTTAAATTAATTAGTGAATGTTTTGAAAATATATCGGAGGAAGAAAAATAAATACTTTCAAGTTGATTGATATTTGACGCAACAACAGCAATTCTTAGAAACGCGTAAATAATAAGGAATGAGAAGGTGCATAAATATTTACATACGTAGATATATGTGTATAAATATGTATGTACATATATGCCTGAATCTCTCATTGAGCTAAATTTAATATGCACATATACAAATATTTCTTACCAATAATTTTGGCTTACAATTGTACGATTTTGCCTTAATCCTTCATAAATGGATAACTTAGTTCATTCAAATGACAAATGACCAAAACATTCACTTAAGACTTTTCAATAAAATAAAATACAGTTTTCATAAATTTGTTGATTACAAACCACTTTGGTTGTTTTGCAATCTTGCCGGGTAGCGTTTGTGCACACCCTAATTGTAATTTAGTAGAAACAGTAACTGATTGATCACAGTTTATCTATTTTTGCGAGCTACCTTTATGCGAGAGGTAAGTTTGGTTATTGTCCCTTTTTGTCCTTCGCTCAAAAATGAAATACACATGCCCCGTTTCGTTAAGATATCTCAGTTTTTATTCTAGTTATCGTGTGTACAGATGGACGGACTGACAGTCACGGCTTAATCGATTTCTCTTTTCATTCTGAGCATTTATGTATACATTTGTCTATATCTATCTCGATTTTAGGCTTATACAAACAACCGTTATGTGTACAACTGCGCTCAGATATAAAAAGGACTTTGTGTTTTGAAAGTGTACCTAACTTCAATTGATTTCCACCTAATATATAGTAAATGTATCCACACACTGATTAGAAGATAAGATATTATTATTCTGCTGAAAAACTCAATTGAAATTAAAACCCCATACATGCATTGAAATATCTTCCCAGTCGGAAAAGTGGCAATGCATTACATGCGTGATAAATAATATAATGTATTTCTTATGCATTCTCGATAATGTTACTGTTAACTATGTAATCAGCATTCTAATGTTTTCAAAAAGTTCCAAAAATTTCATATTAAAACACATTTATTTCTCGATACTAGGTAATGCAAAATTGAGTGCCGCACTTTTCTTAGGATATCGCCCTGGGGGAGGAAAATCCATTTTCGAATGTGAAAAGGGTTGTTTTACTGATTATTTTTTCGATTACTATAAATTAAAATTGCCACCGGGTTACTGCGCATCAGAAGAGCATACCCATTTTTATTCCAATATTTACTAAACACTTATATGTACTAAAACACTTACTAATTAGTAATAAAGATATTCACAGCAATATGTGCGTATGCCATAATTAACGAGACATCATTGATTTAATAAATACTAAAATGCAATGCATAACTTTAGCTGTGTCATTCAGCATTTTCTCCGAAACATTTTCCAATTTATTAGAAAATTGTATGAGGCTGTCATACTGTCATGCAACAACAACTTACATTCCTCTAAATTATGCATACATGCTATGTACATTCGTAATAGTTAATTGTTTTTGTAAATATGCACATATGTAAGTTCAAGTATGTTTATACCAGTTTGTGCAATAATTTATGACGCTACGGGAATTCCCATGCAAAGTCTCGGTATTTTATTTTTTAGATATGGCTCATTCCACGGTAATCGATGCCGAATGAAAAGAAAATAGACTTAAGAATTTGAGTGTATAATACACTAGTAAGCAGGGGTAATAAATCTAATTTTCAAGACTGAAAGGCAAAATTTCGAAATTTATCTCAAAATCAGTTATGAGAGTTTAATTTTCTTCAAAATTTACAAGACTAATTTTCGTGGTCTATTGTCTTTTTTTGCATTGTTTAAACGGTCAATGGAGAAAACAATTCGTCAGCATTATAACAGTGTAATTTTCAAGTTTTCCGCGCAAGCACTAAATATTTAATTATACATATACACAAAATAGTTATTTTTTTGAAGGAAAACACATCTTGGACAGTGTAAAAAAGCTTACGAAAGTAACGCTATGACACAGGCGACTATGTGCGAATTGCTTTTTAGTATTTATATGCTTTTATTTTCGAAAAAAAAAACAGATTATAGCTGAAATACAATGCCGGCGAACGGCGAACTCACCACAGCGAAATTCGCACTGTCAAAATTAGAACACCCGCACGCATATGAAATTGAACACAGCCAAAGCGAAATGCGAAGTTCGCTTGGCGGCGTTTCATGGCGATAGATTTATTTCTATCGCCCTGCTGGGCGATGACAGCTGTGCGTGCCAAAGGTGGCCGCATTTCTTTTTTGCTTTCAAAGTTTTAAAAGAAAACAGCCTAAACACGATTTTTTTTTGTTGTTTGAAAAATATAGTTGTGGATTCGTTACATCTGGCTTGAAACAAATTATTTATAATAATCTTTCTTTGTTTTACATTTATATTTGTTATCATTTCCTCATTTCTAAATATGGTTTAGTTTTTTCTAAATATGGTCACCCAAATTATAAAGGCGACCAAATGGGATCAGCTGTTTTCGCTACCGCTCTAATTCTGTTTAAGTAGGCGAAATAACGGGTGATTTTTTTGAGGTTAGGATTTTCATGCATTAGTATTTGACAGATCACGTGGGATTTCAGACATGGTGTCAAAGAGAAAGATGCTCAGTATGCTTTGACATTTCATCATGAATAGACTTACTAACGAGCAACGCTTGCAAATCATTGAATTTTATTACCAAAATCAGTGTTCGGTTCGAAATGTGTTTCGCGCTTTACGTCCGATTTATTTTGTTCAGCGATGAGGCTCATTTCTGGTTGAATGGCTTCGTAAATAAGCAAAATTGCCGCATTTGGAGTGAAGAGCAACCAGAAGCCGTTCAAGAACTGCCCATGCATCCCGAAAAATGCACTGTTTGGTGTGGTTTGTACGCTGGTGGAATCATTGGACCGTATTTTTTCAAAGATGCTGTTGGACGCAACGTTACGGTGAATGGCGATCGCTATCGTTCGATGCTAACAAACTTTTTGTTGCCAAAAATGGAAGAACTGAACTTGGTTGACATGTGGTTTCAACAAGATGGCGCTACATGCCACACAGCTCGCGATTCTATGGCCATTTTGAGGGAAAACTTCGGAGAACAATTCATCTCAAGAAATGGACCGGTAAGTTGGCCACCAAGATCATGCGATTTGACGCCTTTAGACTATTTTTTGTGGGGCTACGTCAAGTCTAAAGTCTACAGAAATAAGCCAGCAACTATTCCAGCTTTGGAAGACAACATTTCCGAAGAAATTCGGGCTATTCCGGCCGAAATGCTCGAAAAAGTTGCCCAAAATTGGACTTTCCGAATGGACCACGTAAGACGCAGCCGCGGTCAACATTTAAATGAAATTATCTTCAAAAAGTAAATGTCATGGACCAATCTAACGTTTCAAATAAAGAACCGATGAGATTTTGCAAATTTTATGCGTTTTTTTTTAAAAAAAAGGTATCAAGCTCTTAAAAAATCACCCGTTAGCTGGGCGAACGGTGAATGACAGCATCGCCCAATTCGGCGAAGTTTGCCGTTCGCCGGTATTGTATTTCAAGCATTATGTTGGTCACACCCATCACTGTTTAAAGTTTGACAAATTTTAATAAAATTCCGCCAAGGACTGCTACCGCTACATATCTGCTGATCTGAAATGTATCATATATCTGTTTGTGATCACATAAAGAAAAAGATATGTTGCTCAAGCGATAGGAAAACTTAAGCTATGCTGTCTTGGATGAAAAGAAACCATCACTTCACTTATCAGGGCAAAAACAGTATCTCATACGGTTTGACAGGTAACAGCCTCATTAAAAGTGTAGGACAGACAGTGGATATGAAGAGTCCGATCAAGGATTATCCCGTATTTAGGTGGCAGAATCTTTTATGTGTTCGTAAAGTTCGATTTTTTGAGAAATAATGTTAGTTTAGTTGTTTAATAATGTGTATTCATGCTCAAAATAATTCATTTAACTCGTTTGGATTAAATTGTTTTCGAGTTTTTTTTTTCTAGGTAACCTATTAGAAAATACTCGTTTTAAATAATTGTATATTACAGTTTAAAATGTGAGTTGAAATGTCACACCCATAACTGTGGAATGAGCCATATACTGATGTATGAAGCATGTACATACTAGTATATAGTATATAGTACATACATACATGCATTGGGATGTGTAATATACATATATAAGTATATATATGTTGCATATGTTGTATTCGCTCCAACAACAATGATAGAAAAAGCCCAACTAACTTATCTATGAAACAGATCGTTTATTGATTATATTGCAGTTGAAAAACTTTTACTGGGAAATTCAGCTACGCTAAATTCATATATACATTAGGGCGGGTCAATTTTTATGGGGAATTTTTTGACTATGGACTAGGACTACGTGTAATTCTAAGCAAAATTGCCGAAGAAACAATGGGTCTAAAATTAGTTTGGAGTTTGCCAAATTGCGAAAATAGATTTCTCAGCATTTTGCTGTAGGTAGTGTCATAAACAAGCGCTTAAATTTTGTATAAAACATGCTATTAGGGGTTTTTAGTCCAAATTGAGGTATTAAATTTTTTTCATTTTTTAAAGAGTGGAGTCGTGTTTCTCGTCTCAGAATTTATATTATAAGTATAATATAACATACCAAAACTTTTTTTTTGGAACAAATGCAGTGGATTTTGCATGTTTTTTTCGAAGAGCACTATTTTTGGCAAATTTTTTTAATGTCAAAGAGTAATTGTGGCTCAATGCTAATATTTTTACGTGAAAGGGAATTACATTAGCTTACGCACACTGTGCGTCGATGATATTTCGCTTTAGTTCTTGGACTTGACATTTAAAAAAAAGCTAATTTCTTCTTGTGGGTGACCCGAATCATCATCTTTTCGCCTTCGTTTGTGTACAAGCGATTTATGAGGGGCCCAAGGATTGAACTCATTTTCTACAAATTCGAGTGACGACCCTTTCTTTCCCTTTCCTTTCACAAGAACTTCATTACTGAGGCCAATGCTAACGGATCTTTGAAATTAATTTTTTTGAACGGGAATGTCATCAGAAATAGTTATTGAATGCAAAAAAAGTAAAAGCTTGCAACTTACGCCACACGGAGACTTTTCAATGATTAACGGCCTTCTTCCCGCACCAATGAGAAATACTTTAATACTTTAACGCAAACATAAACATTGTTTCGACGTTGTCACGTACTCAATAAGTCATAATAAAAACATAAAATTTTCAAGTCCCTCCGACATACTTTTTGGTATGAGAATACGGCCGCAGATTTTGGTGTGCAATTTCTATTTTTAATGGAATTATTTCCCATCGTCATAAAACGCAAAAAATCTATTTTGGAAGCCAATTATTTTCATCAATATTTTTATTGGACCTAATAATATAAAAAAAAAAAATAAATAAATAAACAAGCGTCCGTGCCGTGCCACAGGGATTGAGCCCGTGACCAAGAAGTTGGCAGTCGAATATGCTGTAAAGAAGAGGATGCAAGTCACTTCTTCCAAAGTCATCGTATTAAGATAGACATAAACAATTTTGCAATTATTTTGTGTGAAAAACGGAAGAAAGAAAAAGTTTTTCGATCCTTCTTAACGAATTCGCCACACCAGAACTTCCGAATTTTTCAGAAATCAGAATTCTTCCCTACTTACCTTCGGATTCACATTCACGGCGTCGAAGAACATGGCGATATAGAGGTTTGTTTGTAAACCTGTGTTATAGAAGTGAGCTAAACTTTTTGTAATTTTAATTCATTTGTTCATTAAAGCAAAATAAATTCTTCTTATTTACATATATATTATATGCTATTGATTCGGTAATTGAATTTCCACTATGAGTACATATTTCTAAATGGAAAAATAATTTGATAAATCTATTTAGCCGAGCGAAGGGTAAATTGACACCGAAAAGCAAAATAATACAATCCAGACTTTATAGAAATGTTTCGATACTGTGAAATTTTTTTGTAACCCTATGTAATTAATTATTCAGTTGCGGTGTTTAAAACAAATAATAAAGCTATTTAAAATGTCTATAAACAGTTATATTAAAATTCTTCATTTGTTGATTGCTTTGTTTACATTTTACAAAAAAAAACGCATTCACAATAATACATAAATATGTACAGTTTTATTATTCTAACCGCAAAAGCTCCAAAATTAAACAACGACAAAATCCACTTAATAAGGCCCAGCCAAGCATTTCAACAAGAAAGTAGTAAGAGTTTATTAAAATACATAAATGAACTGTGCACAACTTTTATGGCTGGAATATTTTTTTTTCCTCTGGGTATATGTATGTATATATGTATCTTCTATGTACTATGCATTAAACTTTATTCTCTACTTAAAGTGGGAATTAAATTAGAAATTATATACATACATATATCCGCTAAAGTCAAAAAGAAAGCACCCAACTTTTGTAATTAAATAAGGGAGAAGGAAGCAACGTAATAAAATATCTTTTAATATCTTAAACGATTGTACGCCAAATCTGGTTTTAGCAAACGTTGTACGCACAGAAGTGCGAATAATGTAGTTATGTGTGTATTTTTGTTGGCTGCATATTGCTATTCGTTATGTTTTGTTAAGCTCACTCTTTTTGATTGCTAAACATCTATGTAGGCTACCTGGCCATGTACTCGCAAACAATGTTCTTCCTTCTTTGTACAAACTTTGTGCCAGAACCAAAGGCTTCATTCATATACACATACATACACATGTACATATAAGAAAGTTGAACTTTAATACATTTTTTCCACATTTTTGGCGTAAAAATATAAAATTCGAAACTAGCTACGGATAACTACTTAAATATAGGAACTAATCAATGGGTTTGAAACCTACTTTTTTGTTTAAAGTGGCGGTTTTATTTTTTCTCTCTGACGTCAGGATTTATTTTAAAGGACTTTGTAACTACAAAGATATGACTAATTCCAAAAATTATTGAAAAAATTAAATGCAATGTAGAATAAAAATATGGGTACCAAATGAAATTTCTTTAGAATAAAAAAAAAATAATTTTTTTTGGATTCACAAGGCCGAATAGGTAATGTTTTATGCTGATAAAGTTAGAAGGGCGAAATTCGAAACAAATATTGCGAAACTTCAAGGATACAATTTTAAAAGGACATTTTCAATATTTACCAGTCCTTATGCACCAAAACATTTAATCTGATTAAATTATACAGAATTTCTTCTTCAATTTGATACCCATACTTCTTCCCTAAGCACATTTCACTGAAATGATTAAATCATTTTTGAATTACTGACGACAAAGTGAAAAACTAAAAACACAATTTTACAATATTTGCCCCATGGTTTCGCGAATATATTGATTTTTGTGTGTAAAATTTACTATCACACGGTGTTATATGTATAATGAGCTAGACATTTATAAAAAAATATTAATTATTAAATAAAAAATAAATATAGCCAATACTGGTCAAGAAAAGTAGTTTCTATTATTGCCATTAGTGCAAATTACAAATCCCGAAAATCCCGGGATTATTATTGTATCTTTTATTGTACTAACCAGTATTAAGGAGCATTATGTGTTTGCATTAGAGAACAGTTTCTTTCCTATTTGATAGTACTACAAATTTAGATTTCTTAACTAAAATATACTATTTTATTGTGCTTGAATTTAATTCAACTATTTCAACAATTCAACAATGAAATTATTCATTTTCTTGTAATAAGAATAAAAATTCTCGAAAGATCTGTACGCATTTGTCGCAAAAAAAATCAAAACATTAACTACACTGGATCACAAATTTTAGTTTGGTTTTTGTTCCCAGACGTCGCTATCCAATTTCTATGTAGAATTGCTCGGTGATTCGGAAAATCGGGTTAATTTGTTTTTCTATGGATATGTTTTCGAGATATTTGCAATTTACCGTTATTCAGCTTAAAGCAAAAATTGTTTCCTTTTAATCACGTACATCTTACGAACCAATTTAACCAATTAAATAGACAAAAACAATACGGCAAATGAAAGCTAATGACATTCTCCATAAACCATATATACATCTTATTCCGATAGGACTGATAGTTTCTGACAAATTAATTAACCATTCCAGTTTTTTTTCATTTTTTAATGAAAAACTGAAAAAAAAATTAAACTTTAACAGAAGAAAAATTAAAATAACCACAAATTTTTGCATTTGTACTAAAGCCTGTTCTGTTGCAAAAAAAGAAACAAGTTACTGATGAATAAAATCGATGGATAAATACGAAATAATGGGTGGTCAAATGAAAATATGAGTATAAAAGCGTGTTACTCAGGTGTGCATGGCGTATGAGTAACTTTCTTTATTGCTCATTTTTCATACAAACAATCTGCGCATTTTCATTTGACCACTCATTACTTCTTATTTATCCATCGATTTTCTGCATTAGTACTTTGATTATTTTTTTTTAATATTTTAACATGTTTTCGAAATTCGCATCAATTTGATAGAAACGATGGATGCGGGTTAAATCAGGACCAGGAACGTACCAAACATAGCGATGTAAGGAAAGTGGCGTAAAATCCATTTCCACATCACGTCAACCGGCACAGTACGATGGTCGAAATTCTATAGGACAGAGTACAAAGATTAATGTCTTAAAATCATAACATATCCGCCTCCCATTGAAAACAGTGTGACCTTTTGAAAAGTTCAACATGTTGTCTTAAATATGGCGTCTAAACTAACCGTAAATTAGATTTTGCTTTTCAACTTTTGTGCCATCGGATAACCTAACTTTTGATGTTGCTGATTACGAACCCAGAGCATAATTTTAAAAATTCATAATGGCAAATCCAAAAAATTAAAATTGCCTCGGTGCGCTTGAAACATTTTTCTCTGGGATTCTTGGGGCTGCTTATTACGAAGTGGCCATCCTTGGTGAGGATATGTATCTGGGTCGCTCGGTTGTGTAGAACCGAGTGTCGTCGGAACGAAAATGGCAAGTATGATGTCCGCTTTTTTTTAAATATTCCACGGTTATTTTATTTGGAAAAATGCCGTTGTGCCAGTGAATTTAATAATGAATAAGCTTCGATATTACTTTAAGCCTTCAACTATTTTCAAACTTTTTTTGGGTACACCCGCTGGTCCGAGCAACATCTAAATTACAAAATTTTTTCTGAACTTGAAAAAGCTTCTCATAAAATCCATTTGTCGTTCGGAGGCGGCGTAAAACTGCAGGTCACTCTATGTGCGTAACAATATTAAGACGCACACCACAGTTTGGTGGAGACGGCCGGTCAAATACTTAGCAAAAGTATTAGCGCCAAAATAGTACTATTTTTATGTAGATATTTATTAGCAACATACATAGCGGTCTCATCAAATCTGCAGAATATTCTAACAACACATATTGTGTAATAAATCATTATATACCTACCTATTCATGTATGCTGCTAAGACATCGGAAATGACTGCGATAAGAGCTCTTATAAATATAATTCCTAATATTAAATAATATTTTGACTTTCTGAACTTTTTCATAGCAGATAGTCAGACGGCAACATTTGGTGTTATAAATTTGCTCAGGATCACTGGTGACAAGCTTTAATTAGTCGGAGAATAAAAATGTATACACATTGAGATTAACACATGCATGAGACAGGGAAAATTAAGAAGTTATTACGGTTTAGATTTTGTATTATAGCAGCTGAGAGAACGTATATTAAAAATTTAAGACATGTGCTCACGATTAAAAAAAAATCGAAGTTTGTTTTTTTCAAAACTTATTTTTTCGCTTCAAATAAGAAAATTTTAGAAAAAACTTTGCGTACTTTTTGGGCGATTAGGGCTTGATTTTTTCTTATGTATATTTTCTATTCAATTGTGACAGTTAGGAAATTTCACTCCAGAATGCGATCAATTGTGAATTATAACTATTTCGTCGGAACTTATATAAGAGCGAAAGATATTTTTTAACATAGAACTATAACTAATGTATAAAATTGCTTTAACAAAAATACCAAACGATTTCTTGATTTTATGTAACTAGAATTTGAATGAATGTGACTGGTGGGACACTGAAAATAGCATATTTTATCTTTGTGCACTCAAAGATGAATTCCTAAATTTCTAAATTTTGTAAATTTTCACGAAAGAGGTTTTTTGTTGTAAAATATGAACTATACGCTTTCGTTTTAAATAAAAATTACGTTAATATAATCTTCATAGAAATATAAAAAAAAATATTTAAATTTGTCTCCCACCATGTCCTTGTGATTTGTGTACAATAATTATGCATGAAGCAAAAGTTTCCGTAGATAAAAATTACAACTTCCTTCTTTTTTATATTTTTCAACAAATTAATGAAATTTAGTTATTCAAAAAGAGGTTACTACTGCAATAGAGGCAGTTTGGGCATTTTAAAATTTATTTCGTTTTCATCTTTTACATGGAATGGCCCATATCTAATAAAATCCTACATTTTGAATTGAAAATTGAGTCTGATAAATTTGTGAATAGCTGATACGTTGTCTTGGATTCAAAGATCATAACGATTACATATAAGAAATAAAATTAAATATTGCTGTATAACTATTACTGAACAATGGGAAAGTGGTTTTCGTCAGCTGAGACGAAAATCGTTAGACTAAAAACTTTTTCATCTTCTCCTAATAATATTCTAAGACTTTAATTTTAATTTTTAATTTCAATTTTTTTTCTCGCGGGACGATTATTTTACGGTGGACAATATTTTTTGTTTTCACATAATAATTATATGGGACTTTTATTTTTTTCATCTCCCGAGATGAGATTGAGATATTTGCGCTTAATTTCGTGAAATCGGCCAATACTATTAAGAGAAAACGTGGAACGAGATAAAAATCCTATATAATTATTATAAGAAGACGTAAATAATTTCCTTCTGAAAATAATCGTATCGAGAGACGAAAAAAGATATTTCTCGTAAATAATTATTAAACAAGTAATTTTTAGCAAAAAAAAACCGACTTCAACTCTCATAAAAAAAAAACTATATATATATATATATCTCATGATCCGCTGATCGGATCTGAACCAGATTAGTATGTGACCACCTCTGAGACACTACCTTTCCGATGCAAAAAGAATTATCGAAATCGGTGGTCCAAAGTTATGCGGTAACATACATAAAAAAAAAAAAAATATTTCGACGAACTGATAACCTCCTCCTTTGTTGGACGTCGGTTAAAAAGACGAAAAAATGTCTCTCAAAACAAGGCAACGTTTTTGATCCCAAATATTAGGATGATAATTATTTTGGATCTCTGCTTGGATTCGTTATTGTTAATTAGGAAAACTGATATCAGATACGTAATTAGCGACCTCGAATTTTAATAGTTTTTTATATTGAATTTTTAGTAGTTTTTTTTTTTTGTAGATATGTTCGTCTGTGAAGTCAAATTGAAAGTCTAAGGGCCCTCTTATCAACTGTATTTTAAAATTTATTTGCCCTTTTAAAACGAATTTTGTTCTGAAAAGATGTATTCGAAGGGCAGATCAATTTTAAAATTTACTTGCGAAAACGGGTTTAATAATTTTAAATCGTACCAAGATGCTTTAGAAAATGCTTTTGAGTCCGAATCTTATGTATATGTATCTAGTCCAAAATATGTCAACATTTCGAACTGGCAACGGTCCGGCAAATCCTTGATAACTTTGTAAAATGCAAGCTGGTTGACTGGGTATGGCTAGCCAGATGGGTCTAATAAACAATGTACTACCAAAACTGAATCTATTGAGGCAATTTATCGAGCGTGGCTCAATTTGTGAGCGAAGTAGCAGTGCGCTGACACACCAATAAAGTGTCCACCATGTCGCCTTGAACCTCATTTGAACACCAATCGGCCAGTGCACCAATTAAGTGGTGCAGCCGCTAATGCTTCGGTCCAGCGTTTATAAATGTGTTTGTATGTATGTGTATATGTTTGTATTAACAAATATTTTCTAAAGCAAGCATTCGCTTCGCTACCCTCTCACTTGTGGCATTACTTAGATTTCTAAATGCTTATACTACTTACCGCAACATTAACGTATATTTGCTATTTTTAGTAGCCTTTTTGCGCGCCAAAATCAACAACGCCAAAGAATTGCCAATAACGCCGAGCAGTAGTACAATACCGCTGAATAAGAAACGGCGGCGGTTGTGATAGAGCGCGAGCGGCTGGGCAATAACACTTGGCGATGCAGTTGAGCTGACATTCCAAGCGAAATCACTCGTCGACTCCTCAGCTTCGAGCGAGATCAATGAAAAAACACTGGTATTCTCCATATCAGTTATTTCCACTATTAACTACGTTTTTATTTATTTTTTTGTACAACGAAATAAAGGTGTTGCCAAAGCAGATGTAGGTATGTAACTACATATGGTCTTAGCCAGACATATGTACACTTAATAATATTTTTGTAAGTTTAATAGTTCGCAATGAAATTAAATGAAAAAAATAATAATAAATCGCATTTTTTTTTTGCTTACACCACAAGAACAACAACACGTTTCAATCAAAAACACTTTACAAAATGCCTTGAAGCACCTATGCTACCGGCAAAGTTTAGTTAATTCACAAACAATTTTTTGCTATTTATATGTGTTTATTGTTGCATAAATTACATTCAAATCCACTTAGACGCCGAGTGGCTTAAAATAATTTATTAGCTGCGTATTTTTGCATTTATTAATGTAGCACTGCACTTGGAAGCTGCTGCAAGCGAGCAGCAGCATTGGAGCAAAAGGAAACGGGTTTCGAATTACTTTTCGGCGCGTTTGAATCGAACTATAGTAGCAATTAAACAAAAAAAAAAAAAACGTTTTAGTAATTCTACAATTTTTTCAGTTAAATTATTTGATTTAATTGGTTTAATGCCCAGTGCCTACAATTATAGTGAGTCCCCTTCGTCTGCACTACATACATATATTACAGCTGAATTGTCAACAAATCGTTCTAGTTTACAAATAAATTATTTCAATTAAATCTTAATTTAAAACTCAACGTTTGCACAGATTCGATAAAATACTCGACTTCACACTTGACAGCTGTGCTGTGCGTACTCGAAATTTTCTGCATCCAATCGTTAGCGCGGCTCGTGGCGTACTGTATGAGCGTGTGCCACTGGAATGCTTTAATTGCCGGTAGCAGCATTCGAGCTGTTGGAGCAAACGAAAGCGCCAAAGGTGAAGCCGACGTCGACGTCAACACCAACGCCAACGCCAATGGAGCTACTTGATGGCGAAGTGCGCCAATAGTGTCGATAAGCGTGCACGCGTGCATATATACTTATGTACATATGTATGTATGTATGTATGTATGTATGTATGAGTTATGGAAATGCGCTGCTGCTGTGATAAGGCATACGAGGTAAGCGAAGGTGCTTCGCTGAATGGATGCTCGTACACAGTGTTGCCATAATGATTTTTATTTGTTACCAAAAACGCAAAAAAAATTAAGAAATTCAAACTTATTTTATGTACTGAAGCTATGCACATATATTAGGATGATTGATTCGGTTTTTCCAAGTCGGTTTCCATCGAACTTTTGCATATCTATAGGCGGTTTTTCGTTAGTGTTCGTTTTTTGAAAATCGAATAAACTGGATTTTTTAACCGACTTCAAAACCAGGAGAAGGTTATCAATTCGTCGGAAAATTTTTTTATGTATGTTACCGCATAACTTTGGACCACTTTAACCGATTTCTATAATTCCTTTTTTTTTAGGAAAGGTGGTACCCGGCTCGAGGTCAAATGTTTTTGGACAATTTTAATCCTGAGTTTTAATTAAAATTGTGTAAAAACATTTGAACTCGAGCCGGCACACAGTGCCGCGAAGGTGGACAAAAATACAAAAATCGACTGTCTTGAAACTTAGATGTCTTGATGTCAAGTTACAGCTAAATCTCCAACTAAGAGAAGTTCATAAGTTATTTTGTGATAAAAACAACTTTCAGCCTCACACACCCCCTCAAAGTACACCTATTTTCTACATACCATTTCATTTCGGCGATTCGCACATAAAAGTGGTCGCAGTTAAAAATTTGTTAAAAATACATTTTTATTCCTAGCAAGATCAACTTTTGCACTTTGATAAAGATATATGCGACAAACCAAGAAATGCATGGTTCATGGAAAAAAATTTATACAAATATTTTTTTTTTATTAATAAATAAGTATATGATTAAACATACCAAAATCCGAAAATTGGTAAACTTTGGAGACAAAAAAAAAAAAACATCTTGAAAGTTCGTGAAATTTTTTTTTTGGTTATGGTAGTTTGGACCTTCTACTAACAGAAACAATCGAAATCTCTTCCAACTTTTTCCAATATTTGAAAATTTTCAATTTTGAAAAAGTGACTAAATGCCTTTTTTTTTGGTATTATTTTAGCTGATCTATATTTACAATACTTTTTCTGAATGCCCTAAGATCTAAAATTTTGGTTCGCTTTTCAAAAATAAGGTATTGAATTAAAGCTAAAAGTGCCAAAAAAAAAAAATTAAGAGGTACAGGGTGCTTTGAAATGAAAAAAATTATCAGCTAATTAAAATACTTAAATATGCATCACGGTATGGGAGCCAAAAACAAAGGTATACGAAGATTTACATATATATATATACATATATATATATATATATATAGAGCAATGACACCAGTTTACAAATAATATGTTAACCAATGATTAGACGAAAGGCGAACCAAAAGCAAATAAAAATAAATAACATACCTATTACTCTTCATCTGCATAAAGAGTACTATTTTGCTTAAGCAGCAAACAGCTTGCGAAAATGATAGTACAAATGTATGCACATCATGGAGGTCCAATTTTTTTATATATTTTTTTTTTTGATTGAGTCTTTTTATAATTTTGTTCACCTAACTAATTACATTACGTGTGCAAAAATTTCAACGTTTTACTATTAGTGGAAAATGTAGCTCAACGCGAGTTTAAAATTTCATGAATTTTTCTCTGGTGCTAAGAGTCCTCTCTTGTGGAAAACAAATAAAAACCCAAGAGTTTAGTGTTTTGTTGAACGAAACAAGAGAGTTATACCTTAGAAATTATGGTTGGTATAACATGCCAAGTTCAGTGCATAAAGTTTTAGTACGTGGACGTGATGTTATTAAATACTTTGATTTACCAATAGGTAATGATTTTAAAGCTATGTTTTCATTTATTTTCTTATTCTGTATTTCCACCTATTTTATCAGGTTCATTATCAGAAAATGTTCACACAAAAACATAAGAAAATATCGGCTTAATCGTTCTCGAAAAACTGGAAGACTACAAAGCAATACGGATTTAATGACTCGTTTGATATTATCGTCAGATCCATTAGTTGCATTTAAAAGAAATATAAAACAGAGAAACAAATATTTAAAGGGTTCTGATCTCAGCTTTAATAAATACATTGTTGAAAGTGACGAAGCAGACAAAAGCATGGAATCATTTGAATCAGTGATCACTTCCTCCTCTTCTGAGGACTCTGAAACTGAGTGATTATAACAACTAGTTCGGTTTTTATTAACATATTATATGTTATTACCATATAACAGCTATTATTACTTACTTACTTAACAGTGATTATGCTTTATTTTAAATGAAATCAAAAGAATTTTTTTTTCTAAAGGTTAACATGTAAGGAAAACCGACTTAATTTTTCAAATTACCATAATGTATTCATTTAGGAAGTAAAGTTTAGACGAATTTTGACTATTAAGACTATTTTTCTGAACACTTAGCAACAATGATATGCCATATTTCATTTTTAAATAATCATGTGCAAAAACTCGGTGTTTTTTTAATGGGTACCCGTTACAAAAAAAACGATTACTTTCTTAAAATTAGAGTAATATAGACACTTCAGATGTAAAGTTTCAATAAATTCTGACGACTCCTTCCTGTTTTCGTAAACACCACAATCAGCAATGATTATGCCTTATTTGTCTTTCATATAGTAATGTAAAAAAAAATCTTTTTTTTTTAATGGGTACGCGGTACTGAAAAATCGATTTCATTTTTGAAATAAGCATGGGTTAGTCCTTTTAGGTGTAAAGTTTCAACAAGTTCTGAATACTATTTCGGTTTTTATAAACATATGTCTACAATGATTATGAGTTATTTTACCTTTTTATAAAATTGTAAAAAAAAAAATTTTTTAATTAAATGGTAACAGATGCTGAAAAACGTTTTTTTTTTTCTTAAATTGCCGTGATATAGTCCTTTCAGGTGTAAAGTTTCAGCCCATTCTGATGCCTCCTTCCACTTACATCAACACATGTCCACAATGACTATTTTCATATAAAAATGCAAGAAAAACTCGGTTTTCTCGAAATGAGTAACCGGTACAGAAAAACCGATTTCATTTTTGAAATTAGAGGGGCATAATACTTCTAGGTGTGAAGTTTCAGCCAATTCTGACCACTCCTTCTATTTTTGTCCATCATTTGTATGGAGTCGCGGCACTGTGCGGCACAACTAACAAGTTAAGAAATAAAAAGGTCGCCAAAACCATCATGATACGCTTAAATTTTTATATGAGAATTGAAGTCGACTAATTTTAATAATGCCAAATTTTGACATGTGTCACTTTTGAAGGTCGTGTGCGATTTCGGCATGATGTGTGACTCAGATTCTGATGATAGCAATGATTGTTATACTGACGACCCGAGCCCCGAACCATCAACCTCGAAAAGAGCTAAAGTTATATTTATGAACAAAAGCATACAAAAGTGGTTGCATATTTCAAGGAGGCACATTTCCTTTTTTATTTTCTGTGGACTTTTACATTGATTGTATAAAGATTTTGTCTGAAAATATTTCACCTCTCTATTCAGGCTTTCCAAAAAAAAGGTTCATGAAATTTTAATGTATGTACACAAATTACATACGTATATATCTCGTTCCGATATTAATTTCAAGGTTTTTTTCCACTTTATTCTAAAAACAAGCAGGCAAAAAACTGTTAACTTAATATGGTCATAGAAAATTTTACCTGAGAATGCAAAATGATTTGAAGGGTGTACTATATCTCAAAGAGATAAACTTTTGAAGGCTTGCAAGATTTTCTGATTTCCTATGTTAAAAAAAACTTCACTTAAAACTTCATTAATTAAAAAGTTGGATCTTCTCGGACAATCAGACAGCCATGATAGCTATGTGTGAATCATAGACAATGCAAAGGAAAGGTACAACTACACACAACCTTCTGTGAAGGAGCAGGTTGGGTATGGCAATAGCCGCTTTTGAACAGTTTGTTAGAGATGGAACAACTTTCGCAGGACTAGTTGCTGCCCACATCGTTGCAGAAACAGAGAAAAAAATGTTGTTTCCTGTGAAGACTCTTATGGGTCTCTTACAAATATGGAATCAGAATAGCTTTGTATTGATCTATGGATGTGAGTGGAGGATATATTTACTCTTCTTAACAAATATATAACACGGAATCGATAAAGTTACCGAACTGAAAATAGATTACCAAATTTTATAAGGATAAAGGAAAAAAATAACAATTTCGGTAAAAAATAACCAAACGGCAACACTAGTCGTACATTTACAATGACGTTGACGCCTACGGCGCTGTCGACTTCGATACCAAATACATATTTACCAACTTACATGTACGCAAACTCGTATATACATATGTATGTATATAGATATGTACGTACATAAATACATATGTATATTCAATATTTTGTTTATCACTACTTACTTGCCACAATGGCTTTTCTATGCGTCTGTTGCGCTTCTGCCTGTAATTATGCGAAGTTTGTTATATATGTAGCTGTTTTACCACAATAGTTGGCCCAATTGTCTCGAGAGAGAGACTGAGTTGTAGCATTTCTATACTTTCTAGTAGAAGGGATGCTTCCAAAGTACATGAGGAAGATACGGATTTTTTTTCATTTCGTTTTCCTAATCTTTGTTATTTGATGCTACTGTTTATTTTTGGAAATAAGCTTCACAAGAAATTTCACAAGCATAGAAAAATCAGAAGGACATATTGGTGCCGTGCGAGAGATTGCTTGTGTATGCTAGAACAGTGGAGACAGCCTCAATCGGAAATTATTTTGTTATGAAAAGGAATTTAAATTCTATTCACAATTTTTTTTGTTTGCAAAATACTCATACTGGTTCCTTTTATAATGTTAATAGAAGTGTTTCATATAGCTACATAAGTATGTACTATGTACATATTAGTATATAGTGCAGTAAATTACAAAAATCTGAATGGCTGTAGATTCTTATTGAATACTTTATGGCCAGACTTGATTTGCGAGAGTAAAGGGGTTTTGAAATCGGCGTCATCTGGATATCCAGCCAACGTTATTTCTTCTCAGGGCTACAGTCATTTCAAGACCTCAACTAAACTATGCCCAAACGTTAGTATCCATACGTAGTAGTCTAATTCCGATACGATTTTTCTCAACTTTATAATCTTCACCCTCATTGCGCGAGTCGTGTCGAATGCAAGTCGTTTTTCGAGAGTCGAATCGTATCGAAAATTTCACGTCATTGCCTAAAATTTCCACTCGACTAGTGTATTAAAACGGAAAAACTTGGCAGCACTGTACAATTTTCGACAATTTTCGTCCTTTATTTATTTCAGCACGACAGTAGACAATGCCAATGTTGCCGAGTCGTATAATTTAGCCTAATTTGCGACTTACACAATGAGGCTACTTTTTTTACAGCGGGATAAAGTTTTGTCCTTTTGGTAAAAAATCCAATTTTAAACAGATAAAAAGCAACTTCAAACATAATTATTGTTTTAGCAAAATTTTCAACCTGCTGGCATCAAAATACTCCTTGACTGGTCACTGACACAGGGACATACCTGACAACTGTATAGGCGATGAGCTGGCAAGAAGAGGGACGCAAATATCGGATGCTGAACTCATCGAGGAGGTAAACGTCAGGTGGATTATGGAAACCTACGGCCAGGCAAATTTGGCCAAAACTTGTTGTAAAGCGATCCATAGCTTTTGCCTGGTTGGACGGTACTTCTCTCAGGTTAATAGTCGAGGTAATCGCCGGATACTGCCCGATGGGCACGCACGGAAAGTGGTTGGGCTACCCAACCAGCGATTTTAGTCGAAGCTCCAGAGACGGCGAAGAGGTGAAGAGCTTCGAAAATTATCTCTGCCACTGTCCCGCTCAATCCAAAATGCACAACTACTTCTTCAACAAGTACTTTCTATATTGCTTAGCCGACTAAATTTTCTGCGCTGCATAAATGAACTCGGTGGATCAAATTATACAGTAGTAACATAACGGCCTAACGGTAACATAACTCTAACCTAACCTAGTAAAATTTAGCAATTTCAATTTATTTTTTTCATAGAGCGTTTTATCACATTAATTTCAACCAGAAAGGATCGGTTTGGTCTTGTTTTGAAAAGATGGCGATTAGTGGATTAAAATGTTCCACAAAGATGTTAAGCAAACACTTAGGCTGCGTTTCTTTATACATTCCGGATAAACCCATTTCACAACCAGAATAAACAGAATGCCATTGAAATATACGTTTACATATCATCAGGAACGTTCTAAAGAATAAGTAAACAAAAAAGTTTATTCCAAACGTTCAGAATGAATAAAGAAATGCAGCCTTAATAAAAATATCTGTGACAACTACTTTTTCTAGGTTGGTTTAGGTTCAAGTGGCGGCTGGTGCTCCTAGCAGCGCACGTAGGCCTATAGGGTAAGTCCTTTGTGATACCACAGATATCACGAAACTCCTACTCCATTTTGAACCACTTCGCGAAGTCAAAGAATATGAGCAGTTGCCTTAGGTTCAACTTCACCACAGCGTTTTGATCGTTTAACATCTCTGTACCCAAATATTTTTCTCATCTTATACATAATGCAGGACATTCACAAATTAATGCCTAACAGCCTCAAGCTCTTTTTATCTCTGGCAGCTTCGACAGAAGTAATGGGTACAATGTCCTGGCATTGCTATCAGATGCACAGCGAACTGCTCTCACATCACATAGATGTATTTGCGGCAGTTTGCTACCATTTGCGAATTGATCATGATGACGGCATTTAGTATCTTGATGAAGGTTTGACTGTCGGTGTAGATATAAATTTCAATTGTTTTGGCAACCATTAGACGAAGACTATCAGAAGCTTCTGTATAGCCACTAGTTCTACCTAAAATATACTACAATGGTCTGCAAGGCAGAAACACTATGCCAGTTGCTCAGTGTATACCATGCCTACTCAACAAAACCCAATCTCTGTATGATGCACTTTACTAAAAGTGAGCGTTGTTACGCAGTAGTCCGTTTTACCCGGAAAATATTCGTTTTCAGGAATGGTATGATCACCTCTGTGTGCTTTTCAGCTTTTTAGCTCTTTCAATATGTGGGTGCATTGCATGCCCACAATGTAAGTATGGCATACGTAAGTATGCCAGTCAATGAGTTTTCGTATAAAACATGAACAGGAAAGAATGTTACTCATACGCCATGTACGACTATTATGGCTGCGTTTCTTTATACATTCCGGATAATCCCATTTCACAGCCGGAATAAACAGAATACGTTTGAAATATACGTTAACATATCATCAGGAATGTTCTAAAGAATAAGTAAACAAAAAAGTTTATTCCAAACGTTCAGAATGAATAAAGAAATTCAGCCTATAATTTTAAATGTTTTGCCCTGTTGAAGTTTGGTTGTTTTCCATTCACAATGAAAACTTAAAATGAAAATATCTTTGGAAAATTACCTGATCTAGAAAAGCGGTATATAAGTAGATCCGTATTATTATTATTATTATTTTAAAGAACTTTATAATAACAAAGATTATTTAAAAAATTCAATGCAATGTAGAATAAATAATATGGATACCAAATGTAAGAAGAAATTTCTTTATAATTAAAAAAAAATAAAATTTTTTGGATTTACAAGGACGAATAGGTAATTTTTTAAGCTGTTAAAGTTACATGGACTAAATTCGAGGATGTAATCGAGTTTATATACGTCCTTACCATATAATTTGTTTCAAAAACAAATATTGCGAAATTTAAAGGATAAAATTTCAATACTTACCAGTCCTTCTGCACCAAAAACTTGGAATCTGTTTAAATTCTATAGGATTTCCTTTTTAATTTGATACCCATACGTCTTCTCTAAACACATTTCTTTGAATTTTTAAAATCATTTTTGGATTACTGACGTCAGATTAAAAAACTTAAAACGCAATTTTACTATATTTGGCCAATGGTTTCGGGAATATTTGATATTTGTGTTTAAAATTTACTATCGAGTGGTGTTATACGTATGTATAATGAGCTAGAAATTTATAAAAAAATATTAATTATTAAATAAAAAAGGAAATATGTATAGCCAATACTGGTCAAGAAAATGAGTTTCTAAAATGCCAATTACAAAATACCCGAAAATACCGGGATTATTTGCCAAGAATCCCGGGATTTTTTGGGACTTGAAAACGCCGGATTCCCGGGATTAACATTCCTAGTACGAACCCTTGGCTGTTAATTGTTGTCGCATACTAATTTAGCATGATGGATATCTTCATAAATACATACAGACATATTTATGTATAACAGTCCGTTTGTTTCTTTGCTCGCCGTCGGGTGTCAGAAACTGCTCAATTGTTTTTTCACACTAGCTCGAGGTCGTCTGGAGTTTTTTACGGGCGAGTTTGTGAAACTATCAAGTTCTGAGAAGAATTTTGAAAAAAACGATAAATACTTAAACGCTTATTTTGCTACATATATTCCTTTGAGTTACACTTAAGCGGAAAAGTATCATATGACCAATCAATTTAATCCGGTTCACTTTATTGCCGCTCAAATTTAAAATATTTAAATATATAGATATTTTGATGCATTTTCTGAATTTAAAGTTTATTTTCGGTCACGAAAATTGGTTATTTTCTTCTCTTTTGTTACAGTATTTCTATTACGCTCATTTGTCCGAAACTTTTCCAAAAATAAAAAGGTAATTAATATCACTGGTTTTTATTATTTGATGAATACTTTTTGACAGGCATCCGGTTTATACGAGCATCAAATTTGTCGCTGCGGACATCAAAACACAGTAAAGAACAGTAAAATGTAGTTTTGGTGGACAAGCTTAAGAAAAACGATAAGTAAAAAAATGAAAATAAAGGCAAATATACAAATCTACATGGAGTCGAGTGTGAGAGAAGTATGAGGACAATGACACACAATAAAACAGGCCAGCCGGCAGGCAAATTTCCATGTTTGCTTTCATTCGCAGACATCTATTTAAACAAGAGGCGGATGGAAAGGCATAGGTACCTATCTAAATACATATCTGCTGATATATGTACATACATACATAGGTAGTATATAGTATACATACGTAAGTTAGATAAATTTGTGAAGGCGTTGATTTGCACTTAGTATATACATTCACTCGTATTCATACATAAATTTGTTTGTTTATGTTAATTTGTCTTTGACATTAGGATCCTTTCGTTATCACAAAAAAAAAAGAAAGCAAAAAACAGCAACTGGCGTGTGAAACCTAAATAATTCGAACCTTCGTCAATTTTGACCCCGTTAGCTGACATTGTGGCGTGTTTTTGGCAACTCAGCTCACTTCAATTCGTTTAATTTATTGCTCGATTATCCTGGTTGGAAGCTAATTAATTTAGATTCTTTTCGAAATGCAATTGGATACGGGTATTTGCACTGATGGTCAAGCATCATTTACCACCAGTAAATTTTTTTTTGCTAGTTGGAATTTTGTAAATAAATGAAGAAAATTCAATTTTGTATTTAAATATAGCTCATATGTACTATAACACAAACTATATAAATTAAAATTTCAAATTTTGTATAATATAAAAAATATTTAATTTTCACAAAAATGTTTCTAATTTTGAAATAAACTATATCTATAAATCAAAGTTACAAACTTTTTACAAAACTAAAAAATAATATATAAAATCTTCACAAAAATGTCTCTAAATTTTGAAGAAAACTTGTGGAATGTTTCTTAATTTTGTTGAATCTTTTATTTACATAATTTTTGCTATACTTCATAAAAGAATAGTGGCGGTAGGTTATGCTTGACCGCCAGTGTATGGGTTTATTTCTATACAAATGTTCATTTCGTAGCAAATATGTCATATATATGTATATACATACGTATACACGCGCCCGCATTTTCAAAAGGTTTCATTTAGGGTCTTCACAACGAGCTTGATACTCGGTAACTGGGTGTTCGGTAATTTTTCCCCATGTATTTCGTTTGTGTAAAATTATTTTATTATCGGTTCACCGGTTACCGAATTATCGTGGTGAAAGCTTGATAATCAGGTAGTTGGTAAACTGCAAGCAGCTGTTCGATGTTTATCCAATTTTAAATCCGCCCGCTGCCGAAAGGCGTAAGGCATATGAGTGAATAAAATTCCTTACATTTTCTGTTACAATTACTTTTTTTTATAGGAAATCAGCTGTTGATAAACTTAATTACCAGACTAACAAAAGAAAGCTGAAAAGGACGTTCACAGTTGATAAAATTACCGAGTACCAACTAGCAGCTGTGAAGACCCTTATTATTAACAAAAACCTGACATCCATTTTACTCATCAATCAAAGCAATTTGTCATTTCTTTTTTATGATCAGATATATATCGGCTACTTCACTGGTGCCTTCCCATATTTGTGGCATGTGTTGCCTGGTGTTTGAAGTGCGTCGTCATATTTTGTTGCGGAAAATAAAGTTCTACCCTATCATCGTTGGTGTTATTACGGAAATCAAAATTCCTCTTAGTATGGATTCAGAGGTTTATTGCACAAGCGGAGTGTTATCCCGTTCAAAGATGGGGAAATGTTATGTTTATTTTGACTCCCATTTTACTTTATGGCTTTCTTTCAAACTTGAGACAGAATAGAATGGTTACACAACCATCCTTATAAGACCCCATTTTACTAACTTATTGTAGCATTTTTTCGAAGGAATGTTCGAAACATATTTACATACTATATATGTATGAGATTTTCTCGAAATTGTGTTCTTCGACTTGCTCCCAAAACGAGTTTTAGGATGGCTTCGGCTGAGACTTTGTTGAACTCGGCCAAAATGGCCTAGGCGGTTTTAGCGCCAGTAAAGGAGAAGAAAATAAAAATTAGCAAATTCTTTTTAAATTACTCCTTATGTAGAAAAGATTCCATTTTTAAAAAATCGAATTCAATTTGAATTAAAAAGAGAATTAAGTAACTAAAATGTGTTTAAATGGGTTTAAAAAGGCTTTATTAGTGAACTATATTTAGGAGTGTTGTCACGTGTTTCAAAAATCAAATTCAGCTCATACATCTGTATCTGTGATCTAAGAAAATTTTTGTTTGAAAATAATTTTCGAGATGGTGGACAGTGAGTGCCAAACGAACGGTTTTTAAGAAAACTCAAGTTTGAAAATATTTTTATTAGTGTTGCCACCTATTCGAAAAGTAGTATACATCTATTTATGTACAAACATATTTTTTAGATTTTCAAAAATGAGGCGTTAAATTATTGGGATTGTCCTATAGATGTGTTAAGTTAAAACTTTTTAGTGGTACACCGTAATTTAAAATTTGATAAAATTAAAAATCAACATCATGCGGTAACTAATTCTGGACGGGTTTGAACGCGACTTTTGGATTTTTTTTTAAGTTTTGGAATAGATTGCCACCTCTTTACAAAGTTTAATTCAATATTGGTGTTTTAACACGATGTTGATTTACTAGTAAAATTTATAATAGGTACTTGAAACATTGGCCCAAAGTCTTGGCGCAAGCAAACTATGGCGGCGGCTGTATTGCAACGATGTGAGTTGCATACAAATTAGTCACTTAAATTTTTAGCACACAATTAACGTCTTGTCCACCACTCACCACTCACCACCCACCACGTCATAATAACTGAATCGCAATACCGGAAACTGAAATAATTTGTAGGCATGCATGCTCGCTCGTATGACTGCCAAACTGCATCGCGCCAATTGTGATGCTTTGTGTACGTTGTGCAATAAGTTAAGTCCACTGCGCATGCGTTCTAGGCCTATCCAGACTCCATCGTCAGTGGCTCCGTGCTGCTGCTGCTGCTTAAAACGCTTGCTGAATTTTATATTTAAACAATAATATTTGCCCCCTTCCCCACCACTTCGCTACTTTGTGACTAATTTTGCCAATTAATGAATTCATTTGCATGCCATAAATGAAATCAGAAATGTAAATTTAGTAAAATTGAAATCTTTAATCTCGTACACAAAATTCCAACGTACACTGAATGAACAATAAATGTTATTGTTTGGCAAGCACAATTTGCGTATGCACACGCGTTTCGGAGCTATTCTGGATTCGTGCGAGCATGCTTGAGTACTATTGCAAATGCATAAAATGCATACATAGTACATAAAACATATGCACACCACACACATTTTAATCAGATCCACATACCTACACATTTAGAAATATATGTATGTATGTATGTATGTATGTATGTAGTTAAGTGCTTATCCCAGTGGGCTTAATGAGAAGCGCTTTCATGCAAAGCTCCTTCTCCTTAGACGCTGAGATTTAAGAGAAAGGCGGTTGTCCAAAGACCAGCAAGTCAAATAAAGAAAATAATCGGAACATGTCTGCTGGTAAATTAAATTTAATTTCTTTAATGAAAATTTTCTCCTTCTAACTGAAGCTGAATAAAAAGTGTTTAAGACTCTGGCCATTTGATACAAAAAAAAAATATATATGTAGTAAAAAATCGAACTCGGAAGTGGTGCCATCTCGGAAGATCAAAAATAATGGCTTCTAGGAGACTTCTTTACTGCTCTTTTGGTTGACTGGGATTTACGGCGTATCACTGCATATCTGGAATTTGCATTCTAGGCGCAATGCCTAAATGCAAATCTTTGGATGCTACAAAATTAAGAAAAGAAAAAACCGCGAGTAAACTACACACATTCATACATACATGCTCGTACATAGCCACATGCCAATCTGATTGGAATGTACTTTTGAACTTTATAAAAGCACAAATAAAATGTAGTACTTGAATAGCGATGACCATGGATTGCAGCAAATAAGTATGAAGTGGCAAAAGGAGCAGAAAATCTTGAGAAAATTATTGTGGCAGTTCGCCTTTGTGCAGTATAGACCTCATTAATTTTAAGGTCAGCTAAAGAAAAGAGAGCTATTTCTTATTGCGCCTTTTTTAAAAAATCTGTTTTTTTTGGGAAATATCGGGGTAGTAGTATTCAAAGGAAAACGGTCTTGTATGAATCGTTTTTATATACCTTTTTATGTGCAAGAATTCTAAAGCGCATTTCACGTACTCGGCAATTTTGGATTTGTTTTCAGCTTTAATGCGAAGTTCAATAGACTGACGTCCATAAATACATTAAAGATATTAAAGAAAAATTAATATTAGAAAAACAGAAGCCAAATCAACATGTTTTACAATTGTTGTCTGCGCATCACTCGAAAACTAATATTTTTGTCGAAGGTTGCCACCTGTTTGAAAATTGTAAGTTGATTTAATTGATAAGATAAATTAAATATTGCAAAATGGCTATCAAACTCAAAAGGCTTGGGAAAGTTTTAAGTAGTAGTAGTTTTAACGAGGGCTTCCACCTGTTTGAAAAATTTTATTCAATTGTTAAAATGATAAGAAAAATGAAATATTAAATACTATACGAATATTAAGCTGAAGAGGTTTAAAAAGTTTACTGTCGAATATATTTTTGTAGCGGGATGCCACCTGTTTGAAAAATTTTATTAAGTTAAATAGATAAGATAAGGTAAATACTGAATTAATACACCTTTGAAGAGAGTGCACGATATGCAAAATCGAGTTGGAGCATTTTAAATTAAATTTCCAGGATTAAATACCTTCAAAAATATATTTAGTAACACTCACATTCATAAAAAATAAAGTATCTTTTATAAATCAAAAATTTGTTTGAAAATCTCACTTCATAAAGCTCTTAAAATGTATTTTAATTTTTACATTTGCAATTGTATACCGTATGAACCTATATTTTTCAATATGATTATACATTGTTAAGTTATTTACAATAGCTATAATCTTAAAGAGGCGCCGATGCTTAACAGCAATTTATCCAATGAATTGAATTTCGATATGCTCTTAAAATAATAGGTACATACATACATACATATATACTTATTACACTGCATCACTCATCCTCATACAAAAAAAGAGTCTGTACTGTTTTGCCACTGTAATTATAAAATCTATTATATTTAAGACTTGCACCAAAATATTTCGGAAAAATATTAAGATTTCCGTGAGCCGGACCGATTTGAAAATACCTCAAAAAGTTTAGTTTTTTATGAAGAAAAAAAGTTTTTACCTCAGATGACAAAACAGTTTAAGCTTAAAAAATTGCTTAAAAATATTAAAAAAAAAATTTTTTCAACAGAATCATAATTATGAGATTTTTGTTGCTGTTTTGGAACTTTCTTCAAAGACTGGTTTCAGAAAAACTTGAATAACTTAGCCAAAAATTTACCGATTTAGGTTTTTATTTCTTTGCAAATAGGCTCATTCAAAGCATGGAAGACAAAGGTAAGATAAACGAGCGTCGCTCCATGTTCAAATAAGACGTGTGTTGGTATTTGATAAAGAAAAAATTGTGACGTGAATGAGTTTTTTTTGCAAAGAAATAAAAAGGGTGAGAAAATACCTTTCCACAAATACCTCACAAGTCAATAACGGTATAGTTTTGGCCCACTTATTCAAATTTTTCTAAAACAAATCTTAGAAAAAAGTAAAAAAACAGCATCAAAAATCTCATTATTATGATTCCGTTGAAACATTTTCTTTTTAAATATTTTTATGTAGATTTCGTAAGCTTAAACGGTTGTGTCATCTGAGGGGATTTTTTTTTAATCCTTTAAGAAACTATTTTTAATAAAAAAAAACTCAATTTTTGGAGGTTTTTTTTCAAATCGGTCTAGCTCACGTAAATATTAATATTTCTCCGAAAAATTTGGTGGAAGTCTTAAAATATAATAAGTTTTGTAATCCCGGTGGGAAAACCGCATCTTTTTTTGGTGATGCAGTCTAATGTATGTATGTATGTATGTACATTGTTTGTACTACAAACGTATATAAATATGGTCTCCATGGCGAATACGTAATTTTAAATTTTCAGTGTTTGTATGCATGCACTTACATATGGGCATTTCCAATCTGACATAACGTGAAATTTGTATGACAAAATTTATAATAATTTACCTGAATAATTTTTCTCTTTTTAACCGCCTTCAAAAAACGGAGGAGGTTATCAATTCATCGGAATATTTTTTTTATGTACATATGTTACTGCATAACTTTGGCCACGTTAAACGATTTCGATAATTTCTATCGGAAATGTGGGGCCTCAGGGGTGGTCCCATACTAATTTGGTTTAGCAGCAGTAGTTGGCAGTGCAGCTGCTTTGTGGCTGCAACAATATGCCAGTACGCATTATGTCGTTATCGCTAAAGATTCCCCCTATACATACACTGAGGGAAATAATGCATAGTAAAAATGAATACTTAATATTTGATTATCGCTTGAACATGTTCGTATTTAAAAATAATATTTTCATACACACATTCACATTTCGCATTTGAGTATGTATATGTTAGTGCACATATCCAGCCAGCAAAGGAACGTAAATTTTGCCGACAGTGTAGTTTAGTTCAATTTCCCATATCCGAAAACGAATAGAAAAAACTCCTACAGTTATCATCAATTTTCGTATCCGGAAAACGTTCGAAAAAGATGATGTCATTTGAAAGCAATAATTAGGAGTGTACTCGTACGCAAAACTATCAAATGTTTTAGAAAACTTTTACTGGTTTTGCAAAATGTGATAGAGAGCTGCAAATTTCTGCTGGAAGAATTTTTTGTCAGCGAAAACTTGCAAGTAAGAAAATCAGCTGATCACAAACATATGTATGTTTGTAATTAAAAAAAAGAAAATATGACCTTTTTGAGTTATTTATGGCAAATTTTATTATTAATGCTAGTATACAACGAAAAAGAGAGTAAAGTTATTAAGCACAAGGTTTGTTGGGTTTATTTTTAGTTAATTTACTATTAATCTCCAGTTTGTTTACTTTAATGTGTGCTGACTATGGTTGCCGTATGTCATTATTCGTTTGTACCATAATTGCCCTTTACATATACCAAAATAGATAAAAATTCAGTAAGCTGAAATTTTGTTGGCCGAATTTGTCAGTTTTGGTAGGAATTTTATTATTTTTGATCAGGGATGGGTGTTTGGAGGATATTCTCTTATTTTTGAATGCGCCATGATGTGGTATCACAAATAATTTTGAGAAATTATAATTAATTTGTATTTTAAAAAGGTTTTTCGATTCCAAAAGTATGCAATTGTATAAAATGAAAAATCGGAGAAAATTTACCAAACAGAAAATAAATTGCCAAAGGACCCACCATTGGCAACTGTGGAAGTAATCAACTGTTTCGAAGGCTGCAAGTTTTTGCAAATTTTGCCTTCTCGTACTTCCGTCGATATTTTGTCTCTTTGAGAGCGAATGCTGCTAAACTCTCAGAATTTTTTTCTGCTGGATAATTGTGTCCTCAATACGAGTGCACACCTAAATATTGTATATTTATTTCACATACTGTTGTCTGTACATACGTTTCTGCCGCACACTTTAGTTTGAATTGAATATTTACCAATATACAAAACTTTCGTTGACGTTTATAATAAGATCAATTACGTTTCTATTTGGCTTTAATATTTTTTCCCTCAGTGTACATACATAAATATGTGTGCATGGATGTAAGACATGGTACTTAATAATAAATCCTCTATTTGATGTACCCTAGGCGTGAATTACTGATTGCAATAGCAAAGTTTTCCATTAGATATGAAAGTAAGCAACAATTACAGAAACCTTGCAAGCATTTAGCTAGTCATAGTAAGGACATTGACCACTGCGTTTATGTACACAATATAAAAAACAAAAGCAGAACGTTTGAATTAAGCAAATTACACGCAAACTTTCACTGTCTGTTACTTTTACTACATTTTCTACAATGTCTACATACGGTGGCGAAAACATAAATAGGGTCGCGACATTTTAACAAGTTTTGGCTATTTTTCTCTTCTTTATTTAATATTTTTTATTATTTTTTTATAAAAGTATAGCTCGTTATCTAAACAAAAACCGTGTTAGTCCGAATTTAAAATTTTGTAGAATAGCTGAAACTTGTTAAAATATTAAATCTCTATTTATGTGTTCGCATCTGTCTACTGTGTATGTTTATGTTTTGACTGAAAGAAATCAATTAACATAAAAATTTGTGCCATGGCAAAAGATGACGTTAGCGGTGAATATTAGTAGGGCAAACGCAATTAAACACGCTAAAGATAAACAATAATAAATGTGTTTTTACGTACATATAAAAAACATGAAACCCTTCATAAGAGTAAGTATATCAGAAGCTATTTAATAAAAAACAACGTAGGGCCGCTTTCTCAAATAGTTAGCTTTTAAAAACTATCTACACTCCTATCGCATTTTTTGAGAACTAAATTTTTCTTTACCTAAAGCTGAAAAGGTGACAAGTGTATCTTTTTTTAATTGTTAAGGAGAGACGAAAAATATATATAGTTTCGCATTATTTGTCATTCTGCATCAAAAACTAAATTTAATAAAGAAGCGGACTTGCCACTTTTTCACCTTACGTAGCGTTTTGCTTAAAGGGCAGTAGCAACGCGAGAAAATTTCTTCGCCTTTTATTTTTAGGAAAATAATAAAATTGCGTTTCGAGATACAATTACAAAATTTTGGGTTCATTCTTATAACTCATGGGCTTTACAATATTAAAATACTAAGTTACTTGCTCAAGAATATACCGAAAATACCCGTGCGCGCGGTTGTATGGTTGACCTTGGAATGTTCTTTTCCTACTTTCTTTTGGTCGGACAATTATACAGGCAGATTGAGGTTAAAAGTTACAGACTTTGTGAGTTTTTTTTTCAATTTGAATATTCGTAAGGAACGCCGCTAATGTCCGCTAAATTTCATAAACGTCGTCTGCTCCGTTTCTAGTGTCTTAAAAAACAGTTGTGTGCTTTTCTAAACTGAAGGACAGATTTTTCAAAGAACGCAAAAGCGTTTTTATGAAAGTGGTGGTCAGAGGAGAGACTAAGCTTTAAACTTTGGCAAGAGAATAAAGGATAAAATGGCAAGAATCGCTCTCGTATGTATAATAACGGCTTTAGAGATTCCTCGCCTTACGTAATAGTAAAGCAAACCAAAGTTCCAATCTACGGGTATATACTTATCAGGCCATTTGGCATCTTAGCAACTATTCGTCACCGCCTTTGAACAGCTTTGCCAATACACCGCCAGCTCGGGAGCCATGCCGTGAGCTCAGGCTCTAAACATTGGCCTTGGTTGGCCTTCTTTATGAAAAGCAATATAGAAGGCATTGAAGCGCCCATTTAGTTTAAGAGGAGGTCTACGCATCAGACTACTACCAGAATGAAAGAATTATAATTCTAAGTGACAGTGAGGCGGCGCTCAAGGCACTATCATCCTCCTTAATTCTTGAGTGTATTCTCAATACTTCAACGCCCTAGCTTAATAAAATACCATACAGCTACTGTGGGTGCCAAATCACAAAGGTAAAGAGGGGAAAGAGATATAAGACGGACTAGCTAGAACATTGGCAGCCTAAGCTCCAATAGGTCCTGGATCCATTCCTTGCAATAGGTCTAGACATAATTAGGAAAGAGCTTAGATAGGGAACAAAAAGTATGACGGGAAACACATTGGCGAAGAACAAAATAATGTGACGGCGTTTGTAGGCGACGAATGAACCGCATAAACTCAATGTGGTCAGAGAGAGCACATACACGTATAATACAAGTATCTTATCCATATCGTAATTTAAATCAAATATTTACCAGTTACTAAAATTTTTTTACATGTACAAAAAAATTAAACCAAGTGCTTATCAAGGACTTCGCGATCATTTTCTGCCAAAATGCGTTTTTCATAATTCATACTACACGACGAGGTCACACGATCCTGGGCACAACTTTGCCTGTGATTTCGAACACAATGAATTTTACTCAAAGTATATTAAGTTTTCTAGGAAAATGTCTAAATATTAGTTAATTTTTTGCAATTATATAATTTCCCCTATCAGTTTTAGCAACGATTCGTGATTTATAGATTGTACAAAGATTACCGATTAAATAAAAGCCCTTAAGTGGGGTTGCGAAACAAACTGGCGAAGGTTTCCATTATATTTTATTAGGGACCTTTTTATGTTTTCATATTACTTATCAGCTTAAGAAATAAAGGACAAAATACGTCCTTTATATTGAAAAAAATTAAAAGGACAGGGAGTTAAAATAAAGGACTGCCCTTTAAAATAAAGGACGGATGGTCGCCGTACGTAAGACGACAGGCATATGAAACAGGAAGAAGCATAAGAGCAAAAATAATATTTACGTGCCTTTTGTGGTTGCTCCTGTTATCTAAAGTGTCAAAAAATATTATAATTTTTTTAAATATCATTGTGTTCGATGTGAAACAAGGTACATGAGAACAGCTTGAAGCTATTTTGAAATAAGCCAAACTTTTAAACTTTAAATTGTTTTATTTTTATTTCCTATTTTAATTCACTTTTGAATTTTAGAAGTGTTGTGCGGTTTAAACTTATTTAAATGTAACTGTGTGGTGTATGTTAATATGTTATAGGTAATAATCAGGGACATAACAGTTATAAGTTTTATCGCAAAAACGTTGCTCCATAACAGTTATTATATGGCAAATATTTTTTATTTCGTCGATAAGAGTTATAGCCCAACATTTATTTTTTACGTTGCCTGATAACTGTTATTCCGAAGAAATATTTTTTGCGTTGTCGATAAGAGTTATTTCCCAATGTTTATTTTTTGCGTTGCTTGATAAGAGTTATTTTACAACGTTTATTTTTTACGTGATCTGGTAAACGTTGTAAGATTAGGATATTGATGAAGATTGAGATGAAGAACCAGATAAAGATGATGAAATAAAAGTGAGAGAGTGAAAAAACTCTTATCCGACAACGTAAAAATAAACATCGGGCAATAACTGTTATCAAGCAACGTAAAAAATAAACGTTACGAAATAACTCTTATCGGCAATGGGAAAAATAATTATCGTTTAATAACTGTCGAAATACATTTTGCAAATTAAAAATGTTTGTGAAAAAAATTAACAATGTATGACAGTTTAGAGGCCAAAGAACCTAATTCTTTATACCTTAAGGCCCACTTAGTCTACACTTAATTTACGTAACGCAACCTAACATATTGGCCAACGCGATATATTTTTGTTCAGGAATTTTTGGGTATGGCTTATAGGCGCAAAGTGACAATCAGCTGAAAAGGAAAATATAAAAACCAAATATTTTCGCTTATGGCTAAGTTGACGTTATGAGTAATCATTGACGATTTCTTACGTCCTACTAGTTGCTCTTCAAGGCAATCAGTTTTAAAGGCGATTAAGCATTAATCCTTCTTTTAACCCATTATTAAATTTTTTTGTCAAACCAGCCGCGAAACTTCGAAATCTTCCACTCAGCAATCTTTGGAATGCCTAATACGGTATAAGTAGATATACATACATATTGTACTCAATAATAAATATACCTACTAATTAACAAAAGCAAAATTTTCTATTGGCTATGGAACTAACCATCAATTAGAGAAACCCTTGCAAGTATTAAGCTTAAGCTATGTAGTTGTTCAATTATCGTCATAGTAAGGACATTGACCACTGCGTTTATGCACATAATATAAAAACAAAAAGGAAGTTTCACTATTATGTTTTGACTAAAGAAAATCAATTGTCATTAAAATTTGTGTCATAGCAAAAGGGGACGTTAGCGGTGAAAATAAATGGGGCTATGAAAAAAGAAACCTTTATAAAATTTACCAGTAGTTAAATATTTGGTAAAAATCTTATGTCCGTTTTCTAAAGTCGTTAGCTTTTAGAATTTATCTAAACCCCCATACATATCTGTGTTTAAGAGCCGTTAACTTATCTATTTTAAAGTTTAGTTGAATCATTAGTTAAACTTAGCTTTAGAAATTTCCACAGAAAGCAACACAAGAAATCGACCCTTGAAAGTAAAAGAATTTCCCGAGAGCGCAAATTGAATTTGAATTTTGGTAATTAATGAAGTCATTAGGTAAATCTAAACTAAGCTTTTATAGGTCGCCGCTACTGAACTAATGTCATCTCGTTTTCATAAACGTCATCTGCTTCTTTTCAAAATGCAGCCAAGGCGCCACTTCTTCGGTAGCCATAGCTTGCTTGTGTTCTTCTCAAATTTCCTTTTATAAGTCGAATAAGTTGGTGGCTTTTGGTTATTTATTTGAAAGTATTATTTATATGTATGTACATACATACATGCATACATCATCAGTAGGAGACTATTATAATGGCAGACTGTTTTGTACCCAGCTAGCACAGTTGCCAGACATTTGCTGACATCAGACCATTCGGACAAATGTCTGAGCGAAAAGTTGATAATTTAGACAAGCCTTGCAGATTTCGTACAGATTTCTGGACGAAGTGTCAGGGGAATTTTATTTATTTCCTTATGCGACGTGTCTGATCGAATTCTCTACGATTTCGGGCAGACACGTTTGTTTTTCTTTTCTTCCACAGGCCGATCGGCTAAAAGTTTTTGGCATTTTATTTTAGTTTCACTTCAAAAGTGAGTGTGCTCCGAAATTAGTGCCATCAAATATATATTAACGTCCAAAGACAGGATAACGAGGCCGAAAAAGGAAGCGCAGCAATAAAAATATACATAGTCGCACAATTTATATTAAATTGAGTTAAATGGCATACGGAATAAATACATTTGATGTGAATTAAATCAGATTTTAATTGGACATTTCTCCCGAAATCTGTTAGATATCATTCAGACTCATCGGCAAATAAGTCAGAATTTCCGTCAGAATAGTCGGTAATTAAGTCAGAATTTCCCACGACGTATCTGTTAGACTTCCTGTCAACCTCTCCATATGCTTCTCTGACCGATATCGGTCTGAAATCATATTAAAGATTTCAGACACTTTTGCCGACGGGTCTGACGGATATCTAACAGATGTCTGACAATTTTGCTAGCTGGGTAATTAATAAATATTAACATTCGTATGTACATTAGGGTGGTCCAAAAATACATGTATAAAATTAAAGTCGAAATGTTTATGCTCTCACCCCCTAGGATTGTTCTATACCGAAAAATATAGCCCCATTTTGTTATTTGAAATCAAAAAAGTGCTCAGAATTTTCCATGTATTTTATATGGGAAAAGCCCTTTTCGTAGTAATGCTATAGAATTCTTGAAAAGCATTGTAATTCGATCGGGAAACTCTGTTTCTCTCATACTCTCTTATACTTTCTATTTTATATTAAGATAAGCACTACATGGAAGGAAATTTTAGAGGTACTTTAAAAATTCTGCGAACATATTGCCAACTGCATGCACATTTTTACATACATATACGGTTGGCCGTAGAGAGAACTCCGAGCCCGGCACTGAATATGGCCCCTACTCTCTTCCAAAAAAATGTAAATGCTTAAACGAATTTCCAATATTATTACTACATACTTGTTCAGTACTTTTGAAAAATACTAAGTATTCTTACCTTTATTCTCGTAGTATTTGAAGTAGACCTCTGCATGAGTTCATTCAAACATCTAGCGAAACAGAGTACAGTAGCCTTGAATTTTCTACTTCATATACAAAACACTCAGCGTTCTAAATTTTGTAAGCAATGAATATACATTTTGTTTTAAATTTTCTATCCTCAAATGCAAGAATGTGATGAATGATGAATTGATGAATAACATTAAAATCATTCCAACTCATTTTGTTTATAGTTTTTCCTACAAACAAGTTTGTTCGTATTGTAATAGGAGCGTAGCAATAGCTACAATAGGTTTGTTCCACAAACTACTTATAGAAAAACTCGAGGAAAGTTTAAACTGTCAGCGTATATCAAATAAACTCTAAAACTTACTTGCGAAACGCGTATGTGTAACTCGAAGTGGCTTCGAGTAGCTTGTGGAACAAACCAAATTTTTTGGATATTCATAAAATAATTTTTTTTTATTTATTTCAATTCAATTTATTTTCTTATTATTATGACGACACTCATATCGAAACAGGTATTCACTTAAATTCAAAAAAAAATTTAAGTCACAATCATTCATTCGTTTTGTTTATGAATAATTCATATGCCCGTTTTGAATGGCTCCATGCAGCCCACACTTTGGCTGAAAGGAGAATTGTTTTTGCTATACTGTTGTACAGATCAAGTGAATGTTTAAAATAGTTTTAATTTTCATTAGTTTTTAATTTTCTCTTGTTGTTAAAAACCTGGAATATGTACATATTCACTTTTACTATGAGAGCATATGTATGTATTTTCATAAATTCAAAACTTTAAAGTCATTTTTCTCGAGCTGTGCTCCTTTGAGTTATACCACTATTGAAGTAAATGAGCGATATGTATTTATATCGGTATCTAAGCATTGCATATACATAGGCATGTAGTATATGTATCATTGTTCTTGCGCTATTTGTGAGTAAAATTATTTATGTTTAAGTTTTTAGCAGGCTCCATAGCAAACCAACCATTTGTCTAATTTGTCGCTGATATCTGATAGCAACATAATTTGCGTCGCAATTTCATGAAAGTGTAATTAATTTTAGAATTAACGGAAAAGAAATTGTGCTCAAAACGCTAAGCAGCTTTGATGTATTTGACGCTATAACCGCCTAATCGATTTTGGCCGAGTTCAACAAAGAACGCCAGTCGTTTATCTTCTGCGCCAAATTGGAAACGTCAAAAGAAGCCAGGTCCTTCTCAGTGGGGGCTTCCCACTTCTTCTGCTACCACCAGCGGGATTCGAGTTGAATACTTTCAGAGCTGATAATGTAATATTTTGATGTATGTATGTATGTACATATGCATGTATTTAAGTTATTAACCTCGCTTGCCTTTTGGTGACAATTTTTCAGAATGTACGTATTTATGTATGTATGTATAAATGCACTGGTTTTAAAGAGCTTGTGATATTTTCATAAAAATTTTCGAATTATAAAGGAGATAAAGTCTTCTTTATTTTTTATGAATTTGGGTGTTAGTGTTTGAAAATGGATTTTCAGATTTACACAACGAATAGATGTTAGGACATGGACCCGAATAACTCCGTTATTTCTTGAAAGGCTTTCATTTAATGACTTATCAAACAAATTTTTCAATCGATTTCAATGTAATTAGGTAATATATTCCGAATATGACCAAAACTGGACCCCGCGCCATCTAACGGCTAAATTTTTTGTGAAGGTATTTCTTTTCATATAAGCAATTTATATACTTCCGTTCATGTATGTAAGTAATATAGGTTCTAAGTATGTACTAAATTAGACCAGAAATGCGGTTATTCCAAATATCTCGCCTTCTGCGCCACCTGTAGGAATTTTTTCCGAGAAATTCCTTTCCATGTAGCACCTACATATATATATGTACATATACCTCCCAATTCTGTGCACTTGGCGAATTGTTAAGCTTCACTACATATTTGTCAATAAATTTACGCTCAAAACTATGCTGCAAAAATTTACTTTTAGGCGCTTTACAAATGCACAACAAATTTAGCAACTAGAGACAAATCTTATCTGCATAGTTTTAAGCGCAAATTTATTGACAAATAGTCAAGGTTGATTTGTCAAGTGCACAGAATTGGAGGGATATACTAAATATATACTAAAACAGACCATAGATGTAGGTTTTCAAATTATATCGACGCCCCGCGTCATCTAGCGGATTATTTCATCCTCCATACTGTATTATCATCGTTGGTTAAATATTTTTTTTTTCAGGATTTCATTACAGACACCGGGATGTTAAATAACCGATTGTAAAAATGTTTTCGTTTTTAATGCCACCAAGCAGATTCCCTTCAGCCTACAAACCTAATCATATCACACGCGTTAAACTATCTGACAACTGCTTCGATTTGTGATTTACAAAAGAATTCTTGCCAGTATAAAAACATATCCACATAGCTTACTAATTGAGTTCATTTCGCGTTTCTTCTATCGGTGTTTATTTATTCAAAATTTGCATTCCAGATGAGAGCAGCATGTTGACGTTTGATTGATTTACAAGCTTCACTTGCATAATTTTCACTCAATTGGTGTAGGGACTACATATGTACATATGTATGAACATATGTAGTTGTGCTGAATTCAAAATGCCATCAATAAACTGTAAAAGAAATATATGTAGTAGGTACATTAGTGTGCGCCTTAACTTTGACCTAAAAAGCAAGACCGCCCCACCATAGAAAAGATCGTTTGGTCATAAAAAAGTGCTCTGCGAAAAATTTTCAAAATCAGATAAAGCAGAGGCGTGCCCCAGACGTACGAAATTTTTCATAAAGTTGCCTATAAGTCAGAGAGTAGTTTAATATGTTTTACCGGCACTTACAGGGCTAAAAATAGTAAAATATCATTCGTAAGAAAATTGAACGACAGATGGTAAGATAGTTCGAAAGACTTCTGTTATTCTAGCACAAAAGTCTTAGAAAAAAGGATTTCTCATTCACCATTCGTGTGGAAAAAGTTATTTTGAAAAAAAAGCACTCGTATGTCATTTAATTCGCATCGCTACAACAGTCGCAATGGTCGCAGAGGCATGCGATTCTTTTGTTAATTTTCTTTTAATTTGAATATTTTAAAGGGAAAAACATATTCCTTTTATTGCATTTTATTTTTAGGAATTTATTTTTTTCTCGTAATAAATTTTTTTGGACTAATTTTCTTCTTATTTTTTTTTTAAATATTATTTTTTGTATTTGATTTAATTTAATTTGTTTCTTTTCTTTTTAATTTAATTTGTTTTTCTTTTATTAATTTCAATTCTTAAAATTTTTATTTTACTGTTTTACAAGGAAAAACATATTTGTTTTATTTGTTTAAAAAAGAAAATCGTTTTTTAATGTACTTAAATTTTATAAATTTTATTTTATTCATTTCTTCCTTTTTTAGTTTAATTTGTTTTTTCTTGTGTCAATTTTATATGCTCGAAATTTTTATATTTTACTTGTTTAAAAAGAAAGATATATGCATATGTTCTATTTCATTTAATTTTTAGGGTGGTAGTTAATTTAATTTTTTTGCTTTCTCTTTTTAATTAATTTAATTTTTTTTTTTGAGATTTTGTTTTAAAAATAAAAACACTTTTTTTATTTTATTTTTTATTTTTGAATACTAGTTTCTCGTTTTTTGATAGTGTTTTTCTTTTTCTAATTTTTAGGTTTTATTCTTTTAAAAATAAAAATAAAATATTTAACTTTATTTAATTTAATTTATGTTTTTTAATTAATTTAATTTTTTTTAAATTCTATAAAAACGCCAAACATTCTTTCTATAATCCGATTTTCAAAAATTTTCACAGGACACATTTTTATGACTAAACGAACCTGTCTAGAGTCTTGCTGTGTAACTTAAAAAAAAAAACTTGTATCCACTCAAATTAGGCGCACACTAGTGTACACATGTACACACATGCACAAAAAAATCAAAAACTATACCCAGCCGGCAAAATATGTATTTTGGAACGATTTTCCGTCATCCTTTGTCAAATTTTTCATAGTTTTTAATAAATAATTTTCATATAAATTTAATTTGTTGACTCTAATGGCATTCGAACCTGGGAGCTCCTTGACGTTTTTCGGATACGAAAAATCAACCAAAATGGAAATCGCTTTCTGTACTTTTCCGAATATGAAAAATGTACGAAGACTGCACTGTCGCCAAAGAGTACGTTTCTCAGCTGCCTGGGTATTTATAACAGTAGGAGAAGCAAATATCTATGTTAAGTAATAATAATTGCAAATGCGGTCGGTATTTGTAGCTGCGCATATGCGCCGCGTGGATATTTACATGACCGCAACAGCTATTGATTGAATCATTGATAGCGCGTGGACGCGACTAGAGCCCAACGTTGTTGATAGTGTACTACATAGAACATATAGAGAGAGTGCTTGGGTGGACTTTTAAGGTGATTGACTGCCTCCAATTGTTTGTCGAATTAAGTACTGCGCCAAATGCGTTTGCACACGTTTCACTAAATAGTTATTTTATATCTGTATTCGCTATCTATGGTCCAGCAACATAGTAGGCACAATTTCTGTTGTTATTTGCATAGAACAGCGCATAAATTTTGCACAGCTCTTGTTGTCGTCAGAGCCACTTAGAATTCAATCAAGATTCTCGATGTGTACGAGCAATTATTTTATATGTATCCGCTGGATTGATGCGAATTCGTTGATTGAATTTGTTTTTTTTTTTTAAGGAAACACAGTGAGTGCGAATTTATTGCATTGTTTTTGTGTTACATGGAATATTTTATTTTGATTTTGGTTGAACAATGCATACCTTTGTACAAAATTAATTATTTTTAAAATATTTTAAATAATAAATAAATCTTCCAAAGTTAAGAATCGTAAATAAAAATGTAAGTTTTACCCATTATTATTGTTATTATTGCAGTTGAGATTTTTATTTATATTTCGAACACGTATCCACGCCGGGACGTATGTTGTCGTTCTGCATGCGCAATGAGAAGCGGCGTTCTTAGCGCCTTTTTTGTTAGTAGCGGCAAAACGATACATAGGAATTATCAAAAACAACATCAAAAAACACACCAAAACTTTATAGTACAGTCAAATTACGAAAAACTGACGATTTTTGGCATATGCGTCCAATACCGCGGAATAGCCTTCTAAGCATAGGTTACAAGGTCTTATCGAGCCTATTGTGAGAAATGCTAAACACCAACCCATCGAACTATTTAGGCCTTGCCAGTGGAGCCATAGACCTGATAAATCCACCATAGACCAGGTATTCACAATACGGCAAAGCTTGAAAAATACCCGCGAGAAGAAGGTCGACACTCACCATCTATTGGTCGATCTCCAAATCACTTTCGACAGCACGAAAATAAGTCGCCTTAATGCTGCGATGTCTGAATATGGTATCCTAGCGATGTAAAATGACATTGAGCAACACCATCAGGAGCTAATTTCAAAAATGTGAGATGTGCGAAAAATGTCGATTTTTCCGGAAAATTTCAGAGCCCGTATTGTCGGAGAATTTTTTTCTGTTTCATAGACGCCTATTGGCAACTGTGGCAATTTTTGTAAGGTGACAGTGTCAATACTGGAACTTTAATTTTCGATTAATGGCTGAGTGAAAGATCGACCTAACTGGACAGCCGATTTGGAAACGCCCTATCTCAGCAAATTTTTCAAGGGTACTCTTGGTTGAAGAACGGCCTACCTCATTTTTTTTCTTTCAGAACGCCCTAACTCAGCACATAGTACAAGAACGCCCTCAATCTAAATTTAATATATCGGCAGCTGAGATATGGCGTTTTTGGACCATTTGCTGATATAGAGCGATCTACAATTAAATTCTGAGATAGGCAGTTCTTCAACCAAATCCTGAAGTTTGGACCTGCTGCCGAGATATGTTGATCTTCCACTCGTGGAGCGCTGCTATTAATTCTGCGCTAATTGCATGCGCTCCCCCACTATGCCGCGATAGTTTTGTCACGAAGTAATATTATTACATATTAGGTTAGTTTCAACCCCAGATTATGAATATACTTGACTATTGCATCTGGAGTGAAATTGTTGAAGGCGCCCTCGATATCTACGAAGGCCCCTACGCATAATCTTTTTGCGTGAAAACTTCCTCTGACCACTTTACCAATATGTGCAGGGCGATATTGAGCTCAGGAAAGACAGTCAGGACAAATGGCGTTTCTTATTTACAGGTGTATCAATATCTCCAACGCTTTTAGTAAAAACGAAGAGAGAGCGATAGGCCTAGGGGAAGTGTGAGAGCATTTTCCGGCCTTCAGAATGAACGCAACACTGACTAACCTCCAAGCCTTGGGGATGTACCCGGTCCTCACGCAGTTCGCATAAATATGATCCAACCAATTGCACGACACCTTCAGAGCCCTTTGCAGCTGCGCAGTTATGATGCAATCGTTCCCCGGCGACTTTAATGGTTTCAACGAATTTATCGCCCAGGCCATGTGACGATCGTTCAATAGATCGGAGAACTACAGGACTTGAAGTACAAAATATCGCAAAGAAGTACGGTTGGTCCCATTATGTGTGAGTAACAGGGATAACAGTGCATCAACTGTTTTCATTACTGTAGAAATGAAATATATCCATCTACATAGGTTGCTAAGTTTCACCGGGTTTCAGTAGTGAAACCACCCTACCTACTAATTTCCACCCCCCAGGTGTGGTGAGCGACAAGTTGATGACCTCGGTGAGGTAGTTTACTCCGGCTGATCCCAGCTAACTTTTTTACCCCAATTTACTTTTGCGAATGTCGTTTCTTGTGAGAGTCGTTTTTCGAGAGTCAAGTCGTATCGAAAATTATACGGTATTGCCTAAAATTTCGACTCGACTAGACTAAAACGTGAAAAACTATCAGCACTGGATAGTTTTCGATGAATTTGAAGTGTTAAAGTGCAAAAATAACAAATGTTACTATTAACATTACTATTTAAATAAGGTATGAATACATAGCACAGAAATATTTTACAGCTCATCAGATAATGGTAAAATACAGGAGCTGATACAATTTCGAAGAAATTTGAGGCATGTGTGAAATTTCAGCCTTTCAATTTTTACAGGCAAAAAAAAAACCTTTTTGCTGTGCCCCAATTTGAGGTTAAGTAGATAAACAACGTTGAAGATTTGAGAAACACCTATTGGTACAAAACAATTGCTTATTTTAACCATTTGACAATGTATTTTCACTTATTCGACGACAAATGCCATTAAATTTGCCATTGGGAAAACAAGTTTTATTTGCAATATACTTACTTATATATGTATATGCGTAGATAATGAATAAACTAAGCAATTTAATTGAAAATGAGATTGACAAAAGCCATACCCATATTCGCGGCTACACCTATGCATACAAAATGTTCAATAAGTCGTAACATTTCAATTGAAAATGTCGCTGCAACAATTTCTAAATGCCGCATCAAATAAAAACACGTTTTGCGCATTTGATCTATCAGCCTCTTTGTGACCATAGCAAAATTTATTATTGATTTCTATTATGATTTGAATGTTTTATAAAATGCTTTCGTTTTTCACACCTGCTGATCAATTAAATTGTGCCGAAACAGATATACAAAACAATGCTTAAAAGCGCAATCACAATCGACGGTATCAACTTATCCTAAACAATTTATTTCTACATATACCTACATATTAAAATTTTACTTTCTTTCCTCCTTAAATATGCATCGCATTCCTTAAGCGCTAAAGTACTTCTGTACATAATTCCCTAATTTACAATCGATATTTGGCATAATTTCTAATAATATAAGAATAAGCAAATGATTGCACAATGAAATGTAAAACAAAATACTTAACAGTTGAACAATTAGAATAAAACTAATTGAAAGCTAATAAATCTTTGTGACGTGTGTGCTTACGCTATATATATATATATGAAGTATATATGTAGTTATGTTTACATAAAGCGGCAATTGAACACTAGATCGACTAGTTATTGCATATTCTTCATACTTAATAGTACATAGTTTAGAATAAACCTTAATATTTTACAATAATATATCAATTCATTCAAAAGCTAACGTAATTTACGTAAATTGAAAATACATATATCTTCATATAAAATTAATCACGTACATGGCTGCCTACGCGACTAACTTAACAAATTAAATTATACATGGTCGAATAAGAAGAGGTTAAATGAACTTATACAAATATTTGACACGCATCACAGCACCATGTCCTCTGAAATTTTAAACGCTTAAAAATTTAAAACTATAATCGCAGTAGCAATTCCTTAAAACTTTCTTGCATATACATATGTACATTAATATATATATACACATACATATGTGTGCATCTACTTATAGTAGGTATTTAAGCTTTCTTTATTACCGTAATATGCGACTAAAACATTTTATATACGTGCACAGAAATTATATAATAGCTGCTTGTCTTCAAAATGATATACATTGTTTATATGACGCAAAACACGTCCATCCACTAGGTGTCTAGCGTAGTGCACAGCCTCCAGACGGTCTTTAGAAAGACCCACCTCCATAAGCCAATCCACAAATTCGGTGCCGTAGAATACTTTGCGATAGACTTTGATACGCCACCTGAAGATGAAATAGAAATGAAATATGTATAAATACTCAGGATAGGAGTTACAATAGATGAAAACCGGATTTATGAGTATTATTTTTGACGCTCCCTGTATGTACATTAGACTGCATCACTCCTCATATAAAAAAAATCGGTACTATTTTTCCATCGGAATTGTAAAATATATTATATTTTAAGACGTCCACCAAAATATTTCGGAAAAATATTAAGATTTAAGTGAGCTGGACCGATTTGAAAATACCTCCAAAAATGGAGTTTTTTATGAATAAAAATAGTTTCTTAAAGATTTTTTTTGAAAAAATCCCCTCAAATGACAAAACGGTTTAAGCTTAAAATATTTGCATAAAAATATTAAAAAAAAATTAAAAAAAAATTTTGAACGGAATCGTAATGATGAGATTTTTGATGCTGTTTTTTAACTTTTTTCAAAGATTGGTATAGGAAAAACTTGAATAACTGAACCTAAACTCTTCCGATTTAGACTTAGGAGGTGTCATTGGAAAGGTATTTTCTCACCTTTTTTATTTCTTTGCTAATAAACTCATTCCAAGGATGGAAGAGAAAGGTAGGATGAAGGAACCTCATTCAAAATTTAATTAAGATGTGTTGGTATTCGAAAAAACAAGATGGGACACGAATGACGTTTTTTTGGCCAGAAATAAAAACAGTGTGAAAATACCTTTCTACTGAGATCCCATAAGTTTAAATCAGAACATTTTTGGCCCAGTTATTCAAGTTTTTCGTAAACCAATCTTTGAAAAAAGTAAAAAAACAGCATCAAAAATCTCATTCTTACGATTCCGTTGAAAAGATTTTTAAATATTTTTATGCAGATTTTTTAAGCTTAATCTAATTTGTCATCTGAGGGGATTTTTTTCAAAAAGTTCTTTAAGAAACTATCTTCATTCATAAAAAACTTCATTTTTGGAGGTATTTTCAAATCGGTCCAGCTCGCTTAAATCTTAATAGTTTTCCGAAATATTTTGGTGGACGTCTTAAAATATAAAAAATTTTGTAATCCCGGCGGAAAAACCGCAACTTTTTTTGGTGATGCAGTCTAATGTACATACATAAATCAAAATTTGGAAATAAAAGAGACTGATGCCTTGCATTAATGCTTTAAAACTAAAAGTTCATTCTTGGTCGAATCAACGCCTCAATAATTGTTTGGAACTCAATTCTTTTTTTGATGCTTTGACATAGGCTCGCACAAAAATGTCCAATGCGATAAGCATTTGAGATATACCGAAATGGTTTTTTCGGTGTATGCTTATTTTCGAGCTCCGGAAGTAGAAATTTCTTGAGGGCAGCGTACTGGTTAAGGAAATTTGGAAAGAAAAAAGGTTTTGAAATTTGTTAGATTTTTTAACCGACTTCAAAAAAGAAGGTTATTAATTCGTCGGAATATTTTTTTTTTGTTTTTTGTATGTTACCGCATAGCCTTGGACCACGTTAACCGGGTTAATTTCTATAAGTAATTTTTTAAACCAAAGGTGGTTCCCCATAGCGGTAATCTAAAACGTTTATATGGGAATTGAAGTCGGTCTTGTTTTTTGCTTAAAATTTACTTATTTTTGTTTATCTTGGAAACCGCATGCTGGCCTTTAGATAGGCGGGTTTGAAGCAAAATATTCAACGATAAGAGGAGTAAACTACATAAGTTACCAATATTCCACAATGTTTAAAAAATCATATATATTAATCATCATAAAATATCATCCGCAAACATTTTTTGTAAGCTTAGTATGGAACTCATGTATTCCCTATTCGGAGTAAATGTCGGAAAGTGGATTCGCGCTTAAGCGATTTATTTCTCCCTGTCCCGAGGCGGAATATCATGTTTTATAAATTTAGAATTATATTCGACTAAGTACGGTCCAAATGAGGACTGGGAGTTCAATACAGATTTTTCGACTATCTGGATAATCCGGATATACAATATCTGATTAAAAAAATCCGAATATCCGGATATCCCGATATTCGAATATCCGCCCATTTTGTTATCCGGATTTTCGAATTTTTAAATGACCTATAAAATAACAATTATTTATTCAAAAGGAAGTGTTCTATTGTTTATTTTGCAACTCGATATAGTTTGAGACCATTTTAACTAATCCGTTCAAATACTGTTTACAATATCCAAATAAACAAATGAACGTATATTAAGAGGATATCCGGATTTTATCCGTATACAGATATACGGTTGATCCCAAACAATTTTAAAAGCGTATTTTTCCTAATACTGAAGTAAATTTCAGACGCCACAATTTAAATATTTCTGACTAATTTCAACTGATTTAACGCTGTGAAATACATATCAGCAAATTATTTGAAAAAATTGAAGTTTTAAGCAAACTTGCAATAAAAAAGCAATAAGCGGTTACGTACCTTTCGAAAATACATAAGTGATTAGCTGATATATAAAGAGAATACATTTTATATTAATACAAACTTCTCTTTAAGTTAAAAGTTTTTTAAAATCGTGTGAATAAAATGCGAGTGACGAACTGACAAATAGAGCATAATTTGGAAAATGATAATCTACATACAAATTTAATGGTTAAATGCTCACCACATTTGCGTAAAACAAAGCCGATTTTTTTGGTTCAGATAAAATAAATCAATGAAAACAAATATGTTCTATCACTTGTGGTGACAGATTTTCTATGAGAAGCGTTTTCTTAGCGATCATGAGCTAGAATTTTACTTATAGATTTGTAAGCATTTTTGGTTTTGATATTTTACATACGCTGTAGTAATCGAAAGAGTTTCAAAATCTGTAAATCACTGCCTTCTGGTGTATGCAATTTCGTGAGCACCACATCCCCATTAGATTTTATGAGACACTTTTTATGCTTTTGTTTGTCACCTAATTGTTTTGTGATTATGTCTCCTACGTTATTAAGCTAAAATCTGCAAATGGAGACTAAACTTAATTAATTACATGTTTCCCCATGCAGACTTTGAAAACAAACAACAGAAAATAAATAGTTCAAACACACCTTCGATCCTTGGCAATATCCTTCTTGCAATTTTCCAAGTGATGGTTCCGGAACTGTTCACAAATATGCTTGGTTTCCGGACTGAGACTCGACCAGTGAGGCAGCGATAATACATTTGCTCCATACCTACGCAGATTATATTGAAAGAGATTAGATATATTTTAATATATTCTTAAACTTGAAAAACTCATTTTACGCACCACAACTTGCGCCAGATTTTCACTAGCGGTGTCAGCAGTTCACTAGTATCAGTGATAAAAACAGCCAAAACGACTAAGCTCTGACCGAAATTTAAGAAAGAGTCCAGGAAACTCAATTCCAGATAAATTCCGGACATACCATCCATAACTAGAGTCCAGATGGAGACCGCCAAGCTCTGAAATCACAGAGTTTTGTTTATACCTACTCACATTTATCTAGAGTCGTTTATTTTAATTCGCTTACCACAAACATTGAGCAAAGCAACATGATCAGCAGTACAGTATGCTTCAAAGTTTGATACTCATCGGCATCGCTGGCGTACTCCAACGGTTCTAGGCCCTGCCGTGTCTGGTCTTGATAGCGGTCGATAATCGTTTGACAACTTTGTCGTGAAGTACTGACGCCACAGTTGAAACCCGGATTGCATATACCAGAGCGGATGCCAAGATTTCTAGAGGACAGAAAAAATACACAATTATTTGAATATGTAACGGTAATTTAAGCCATAATCCCAAACTTACTCGTCTTCGAACTGATCTGTTGATGGAGTTGTTGTCGCATCGGCACTTCTTTGACGTTCCGCATCTTCTGCAGCTGATTTTGCGGCAGCTTGCCGACGCACAAGCAAATCTTCGATGTCTACAACTACAGTTGTAGTTTTGGGACTGGTCGTAGTGGAGCAACAAGTTCCACTGCCTTCACCGCAGCCGGCAACAATAGTGCTCGCGCCATTATCTGCCGTGGAAATAATATCGTCGTCATCAGAAGATGAATAAGATGCGTAACGGCGTCTTTGTGTTGGCACGCTGCCATTGGAGAGACGCGCACTATCAGTATTCGTAAGCAAATTTGCAGTTGAAATGGTCGATTGTAAGTCACCTGGTTCTAAAATGGTGGCAACTGTTAGTATATCAAAGTAAAAATTAATATACATGTAAACATAAAAAGTGTTCTTTACCTGAGTCAGGATTGGATAGCTCGCGCGTATACGTAAGATACTTCTCATAGCGCTTCTTGTAACGTTGATGCATAACTAAACAGCCGACAGTCACTGTAGAGAAATCGTATAATATGGTTTTATTTAGTAATTAAGGCTATATTAAAGATCTACTGTTGCCACATTTAAATCAGATTGAAAACTTTAAGCACATCACTGTAAGAGTCTACAAAACACTAAACGTTTGTTGATTTCAGCAGCCAGCCGAAAGCCGCAGCAGGTGGTCAGTGACCTAACAAGCACTGTTAACTGCCAAGGGCAATATGGTGGCCGCTGAATGACGTAAGTGCCTTTTAGAGCCTGTCGTAACTTGTCAAAAGCAGTTTTCTCATCACTAAAATATATACTAAAATCTGCGCTATGTTTTGGCAGTTCTTGCTTACCAAAGAAACACATTACAAGCATAAAAACGGTAACGGCTGCCTGCGCTGTGCCATATTGAAAACTAGGGTTGTGACTATCCTGCGATGTTATTTGGCTGTCCAATGCAATGAGCAGCGCTGAGATTATAGCAGGCACACCCCATGCGAAGGCAATCTGTTTGAGAAATAACAAAAATTTATATCAATTAAAATTACAATTTATCCTTCAATTTTCCGAACTCACCATGTAAGGCCACAATTTAAGCACAAAACATAAACTACGACACTGCAGGAAGAGCAATGCTATCGCCAATATGGCTGTCCACAAACGGCTACTAAATGTGCCCATGTTAAAGAGGAAAAACTGCAAGTATATCACCCATTTTTCAACATGTGCCAACTTGGCCCAAATGATCACCGCCAAACAGCACATAAACTGTGAAAGCACCAAGCAAAATGTTATACGTTGCGGCATGCGTCTGAAACGTTTGGTCACCACGAGCAATAGTAAAACCCAACCGCATGCAGCAACACCAGCTACGCTTATGTCGAACGAGAATACATCCAACTCATGTATATAATCTACAGGATTTAAATTTGTCAGTGAGATCATTTTAGCCGAGATGAACATTAGCGGCGCTGAGATGAATGTGCAAAGCACCATGGCCGTAGCAACCTGAAATAGGTGTGTAAATAAATTAGCGGAACAACGAAACAACATTCCTTTTACTTACCAACTCCACTTCAACATTGTATTGTGTGGCAATCACGAATGCGCCCGGCGCTGCTGGAAAAGTGCCATACAAAAAGCCAAAAGTGCTCAATTCTGTTGTATCGTTGAAATCTGTGCCCGCCTGCATGATGTTCACTGTCTGCCGGCACACTAGCGGCAGCACCAATCTGAGCAATTAAATTTCAAAACCGTTTAAGTTGGTCGCCTAAATGTATGCAACACTACGCTAACTTACATTTTAACCAGTATCAATATACCGGGTAGCAGAAAGCCTGAGCCGCGCAGCGAACCACCTTGGCCAACAATCTTTAAGCCCAGCAAAAAGAGCGCTGTGGCCGAGAATGACTGACCGAAGACACGCAGCGTGCTCGCAACTACTTCGGGCAAACCATTTGGAAAGACAAAAGCGCCGCCAACACCGAGTACCGTCATTAGCAGCATAGGATTGAAAAATAACGACTTAAGCGTATGCAAGACAAGCAACGGCTTTTCACCCAGACAGCGATTCCGCTTTGATAGCTGTTCAGCAGGACAATTGTCCGGACAGATGGTTGCCTCTTGAACCTGAAAGTGTTTCAAATTAGACTACATAAGTAAGTACATAGAAATTTGTAAAATCACAAGTGACATACCGCCTCAGCTTTGGTTTTAATAATTTTGGAGACTTCCATAAACACCAAGCCGATGGGATTAAGCAGCGCCAATGAGATGGGCGCCATCAAATACAAATACGAAGCATATTCCGGATGCACATCTTGGTATAAGGCCATCACTGCAAGCAACAAAAGAAAGTGTTCGTTGACTTATATAATAAAATATGTAAATATAGCAGTACATACCAATTGGATAGCCTATCGCGAAATCATTACTTTGCGTACAGAAAATACTGAGCAAACCGGCACGCGCGTAATTGAGTGGACGCGTAATGAGTAGTGAAATTACTAGTACAGCAACGAAGACGATAGTCTTGGAAATCGTCATCGCCAGCAGAAAGGTCCAATTCACTGTACTCCAATTAAGCTCGATCAGCGAGAGAAAGATCAGTGATGGCAACGCGAATGTGCCCACAAATGTGCCAAGGCCCTTGGTTTCGGAATTTGAGATTATTTTGAAGCGACCAGCGATATAACTGTGGAAAAAAGATGAGACAAACGTTAATGTAAAACTAAAATTTCTATTTCAATAAATAGATGATATAGCGTACTGAATTTACATATGAAAGTATATACTTTAAGAAAAGATGCCTATGTAGAAGTTCAAATTTAAGTCTTTACAAAGGCCAGATTTCAAATATAGTTAGCACCATTTTTGTCACCTACAATGCTATTCATACGAGGGGAGGCAGAAAAGTTTTGAGCCTAATGTCTTGTCCTGCGCGTCACTAATTGCTATTAGCCTTAGTCGAATAAATACCGAATGTCATCAACATCATTGCGTTTTCCGAAATTGGGCCGTAATCATCAACATGTGTTAGTCTTCCGCGCATTGTGCGAAATTGGCGTAGAGAGCTGTCATCAAATTCCTTACAAAGAAGAACAAAATGCCGACGGAAATATTTGAAGTTATGTCTACAGTGTAGAGTCCGACCGATTAATCGGCATCGGCATCGGCTAGTATCGGCACAAAATTAAGCATCGGCATCGGCCTTTTTCGCCGATTCTTTGCCGATTATTTGGAATTTCTTTAGCCCAAAATACAAAACGCAGTGGCAGCCTCAAAATTGCAATAGCTTGTAGTTGCTATGAGGTAGTGGTAGTTAATATAGTTAATTTTTGTAAAACCCATTATTCACTGATTTTTATTGTATCTCAAAAATTCAATTCAAATCTACAGTGACTTCAAATAATTTACGATACGTTTGCTGTCATAATACCAATTTGTTCACACGACAGGCAACTCCCTCCTTCACGTCAGTCAAAATTCAAGCTTCAACTGGAATATGATTAACCAACAAACACATATTTATATGGAAGAAAACTGTAACACATAGTTTGAAATTTGGATTGACAATTCGTTGAATATAGTTTGTAGTTTTCTACAAAGTTTCAAAATTGAGATTATGTGGACTCATGGTGGAATTATACAAGGTGTTGTACGTAGTGACAGCTCATGTCGACGGCTCCCTTACAAAAGGTTGTAATATGGAAGCACGAGAGAAACGGGAAGAAAAAAAGCCCGCTTTGCGAAGTAGTACGAAATTTGGTACTATTTTTCATATCAAATTTTGCATATAAATAGTTACAAACAAACAAGAAACAAGAAACTTAACGTTTGACATCGATAGACTCCATGTTGCCGTGGTCCGATTGTAGGAGGACGCATACTTACGTGTTCGTATCTAGGTTGGAAGATTAAATTCATTGCTGCAATATGGGCATCGGAAATGGTTTTGAAAACGCTTTATTTTTAGCAACCTCCCAGGGTGGTCACCGGTTAAAAAAATCAGATTCCACTTTAATTTAGGGAATTAGATAATTCAAATATGTATCACAGTAAAAGTAAGAAAATGTAATAAAACTACATTTTTGTAATAATTACAGTAATATAACAGTCTTATTTATTGTTAAATGCATGTTGTAAGTATTAACTTGGAGTAAATTAGGGTCCACAATTACTGAAACGTCGGAGTTTTCGTATTTTAAACGTATTGCTTTTCTATGCCAAGATAATTAAGTGCACCGAGTTTGGTATAAATTTATACAAATTGACAGCATCGCGACAATTGTGCACCCTACGTCGAATTTGTCCAAAAGCAAGTCAGACGCATTCTAAGCTAACCTGTTGAAGGATTACATAGAGATCACACTACGTGATGCTGCACCAAATGTCGATAGTGAAACAACCGTACACCACATTGTCACCAATGGTCCCCCAGTCCACGAGCGCCCACGCAAACTCACTGGTGAGAAGTTAAACGCCGCAAAAGAAGATTTTAATCTGTTGCTGCATCATGGTGTCATAACACGCAATCAATGGACAAGTCCCATCCACATGATGCCCAAAGAGTCCGGTGGCTGGCGCACTGCAGGAGACTTTCGCTTAAAAATCAACATAAACAAATTCCATATCGGTGGAAGTGAAGTAGTCTACTTAGGCTATTCTGTGAGCCAGCATTGTTACCAGCCTCCTGAGGAAAAAGTTATCCAAAGCCTCAAACAGTTGTTGACTCGCGCCGCTTCCTCGGTATTGTAAATTATTATAGGCGTATTTTGCCTCACGCAGCAGTAATTCAAGCTTCCCTCAGTGAGTGCCTGAAAACAGCGCCCATCTCGCTGTAAATCCTTTGGAGAATACACAAAGCCCACGTTTTTTGTAGAATTAAAGTTTAAAATTTGTTATTTAATTTTCCGTTGTCAACGAATAAGAATAAATTAAATGTCAAATAATTGTTCAGTGATTGCAAATCAGTTTTAGAATAGGCTCATTCCCTACTTTTAGTTTTAGTTTAGTACTTTTTTTAAGGCGGTAAAATGTAGTTTTTTCAAGAGGGAAACATCGATTTTGCTAAGGGAGTCAAGATGGCGGATTAGAGCGAGAACGCTGTCAATATCCAACACCTTGTATTATTCCACCATGATGTGGACTGTGTTAGGGAATGAACTGAATTCTAATTAAAAAATTTTAAATATAAATAAACATGAGTGACAAACAATATCGCTTTGAAATGGGGGTGCTATTGATATGGCCGATACTGTATTTTAATGCAAAATAAAGGCAAAACGTTGTAGTAATAACGGGAAATATAATAGGCCCGCGAATCCTCAACAAATATTTTACTTGCCATTTTACATTAAAAAGTTTACGACTTTGAGGCATTACGACGCTTACTTGTTGTGAATCCCCTAAAATTGTATTAAAACTCGTCAATTATGTGGTGACATGTAAGAAGTGAAAAGTACGGTTACCTTATTACGTACATTATTTTCTTAAGAAATTTCTTCAAATTTCTTTCACTCGAAAGGCTAACATCTTCAATTTCAGTATATTATCTCATAAATAGTAGTACCAGGTTGGTCGAGCTTTGCTCGAGGTGTATGTGCTTTTGAAAGATTCAAGGTTTGGGTTTCAAATACTGATCGTTTGGGTAGCTTAAAAAGTAATATTTTGAAAATAAATTTAAAAAATAGACTTTTGCTCAGTGTACGAAAATAAACTATATTGTACGTTACTATTTCGTTTCGTTTATTACTTTAACAGTTCGGTACAATACGAAACAAAACGGCTGAGTTCACTTTGGCGATAGTACACAACAGTAGTTTAGTAGTTACAGACGAAACAACAAACGAAATGAATCGTGCAGGGAAAATATTTTTATGTATGTACATATATGCAATAAACAAATACAAAACGAATGGCTGCAATGAATAAAAAAAATAAAAATGTTTTTTAATTGAATTGGATATGAAAATTTACAGAAAAAATTATTTTTCACGTAATTGAAACGTTTGCATACATATAAAACGTACCCTATGGTACAATTGTCACAAACGAAAAGCAAACGTTTCTCGTTGGGGAAAATGACAGTGAATCTTACAATTTGTTTCTGACTATTTACAAAACTGTACAAAACCACAAATGATATGATGATCGATGAGGAAATGGGAATTGTTTTGTACAGTTTATTTTCGTACCCTGCTTTTGCTACCTTACAAAGTAAGTTTTTTTTACATTACAAATTAGGTGGCAACCCTATTTAGAAATACGCTGGGATGAATATTGCATATCTTGAGCGAATAAGTACAGTGTACCTATACATACAACGGTAATTTGAAAGGCCGTTCACACCAGGCGATTGTTGCTACCATATTATGGAGATTAACAAAAATTATATTAAATATTATAAAAATTATAAAAAATATTTTTCATTTGATATCCATATTGTGAGTTTTTAGTTAAATTTTTTAGAATCGAGAATAAGTGGCAACCTTACACTAATATCGCAAGGGATAACACTTAGTATATAGGCAAAGTATTGTTTAAGAACCTTCTTTTAATGCCCATTAATAGTACCACCAGAACTGCACCAATTGATTTCGTGCCCTTATCAATGCCCTTGGTACAGCTATGAAGGAAGTTGACCAATCGAGAATTGTTAAACCATTAACATACTACATCCAGTGTTGCCAGAAGTGCCGATTTATCTTCAAAATTAAGATATTTTTCATAAATAATCAAGAAAAATCTTCACACGAAGATAATTACAAAAAATTAATCTTCATACAATAAATCTTCGCAGTGAAAATATCTGCCACCGCTTGAAGATTTATTTTTTGGGATGGTTGGCAACCAACTTTTCGTTTTGTCATCAATATACCTTGCACGATAGGTAGATATTAATTTCGATTTTTATGAATATGTTTTTGAATTGATTTTGCCTGTCAAAATTCGCGCTCAAACTCGGCTTTGTGCAGCTCACACTCGGCTTTAGGAATTTTCACAAAAGATGAAAAGTATGGATCGCGATTTGTTAAAACAAAATGGTAAGTAATTTTGGTTTCTAAATTTAAATTAACAAATTAAATTTTCTGTAATTAACTTTATAGAAACATCATCATCATCCAATAGCGAGAATGAATACCTTAAGTGGTGTTTTTTATACAAATGATCATTTAAAAGGTTTTGTATAACAAATACAACTTTAGTATAAAAAACTGATTTTTTTTTGTTAAAAAATCTTCAACGAAGATATTTCTAGAGAAACTAAATTTTTTTTTTATATTCAGTAAGCTTTTTACGGTTTTTTGAAGATTTATCATGACTGAGAAACAATTTTTCTGGCCTCACTGACTACATGAAAAGTAATTGACGGTTACAACAATTTGAGCGTCTGAGCCGTTAAACCACTATCACGCGACACTCTCTTCGTTTGGTGTCACATGAGTAACATGTAAACAGACTGCAGCTGTGTGCAGCGATTTCTGATCATATGCACGCCATGCAGCCACCAAACCGGCTATTGAATTAAGCAGAACAACGAGACTCGTACACGACGCGTCTATGTGTATGACGCATGAGCAATTTGTTGTCGTAATGCATTGAGGAAACTTAAGAAAGTCTTTGAAGATCGAATATAAAGAACAAAAAGTGCAGATCAGTACACAGAGAAATTTTCGTTTTCAAATTTGTATGGAACGTTTTACTTTTAAAAACGTTTTGACCCAGGTTTTGCACCTACAATGTTTATTTAAATTTTGAGAACGAAAATTTTCAATTAAATTTCCAAAATCCATGTTTTTGTTTTTGGCACGCAAATTTTCAAATCGTTTTTAAAAACGATCGTTTGATAATTGAATATGCGCATGTTGAAATTAAATCCTAAAATGTTTTTTCTCCATTTTAAAAATATGCATTTTTAAATATATTAAAATTTTATTTTTATTAAATCACAACAAGTCATTTGGTATATACATACATTGTCAAAAATATATTGATATACATATGTACTTATAAATAGGTTACAAAATTTAATAAACAAAATAGAGATGTTTTACAAACATACATAAATACATACGTACATACAGATGTTCCCGCCTTACTTCAACGCTGCTAGTTTTTCTTCACGTTGGTCAAACCCTGTAATTTAAAGCAAGAAAGTTTTAAATTATTATTTAATAACTCATGCGAATTTATTTTTGTAAATTATTCCTACCAAAGCTTTTTTCGGTTGAAGAAGTCCACCATATCACCAATGTCCCTTCCATGTAGTTAGGTGGTTAGGATGGCGGTATTGTTTGTATATACTTCATCACCTTTTTTGAAGATTGAAGTAACTGATTTATATCAACACAATTTTTTCGACAAATGATGCAAACATATGAAATGTTTTGCATTATAGCTAGGTAGCTTTTTAAATTCTAATGCAAAACATTTTAGTTTTATATATTTTTTATACTTAATTGACATTTTAGTTTTAAATATTTTTTATACTTAATTCACTGAAAATAAACTAATATATAATAACTAAATATATATATACTATGTATAGTTTTATTTTACTTGTTGAAAATTGTGTCGCACTACAATTCGTTGGGAGAAAATCCTCAAATGTTTCATTTTAGTTTTGAAAATACGCAATTTTTCCGTTATTTCTTTAATTTCGTCTGTTCTCCTCAGTAAAAAAGTGAATATATTGGAACGATCGTTTTTGTTTTGCGAATGTTTTGTTTTAAATACTGTATTTTTTATTTTGTATGAAGTAAAATTATTTCAAAAACTTTTATTTTACAATTTCTTTTAAAAACTTGCGTTTTACCTGTATCATTTTCTCTGTGTAGTGTTGATGCTCTATATTGATTTGTTATTTTAATTTATGTACTGTATATATATTTTTTGTAGAGGTGGCACAAAGCATTGAAAGTCGAAAAGGACTTGCCTTTCGGCTCACCACACTAAAAACTCACCCCTGCTCAATTTCCCTCCCACCATTGAACTACCGTAAGGTATTACTTGGCGGAGGGAGAGCAGCCACCTTTTCGGCTTTTTCGACCGCGTAATGAATGTGCGTTTTGCAGGTAAGCCTCATATATCAAATATTATGCCTAGGTATTTTAAGGCCGCCTTTGAGGTAATTTCTTGTTGACCAACGTTTATAGCCGCCACTTCTATGGCGTTTATGCAGCTATTAGAACTGTCTCGGTTTTTTGGTGCGAAAGTTTGAGTCCTGTTTCGGCCAGTTTCGGTGTTAAACATTTAACGCAAGCGTGCCCGAAGTTCCGTAAGAAATTTCACTTTCACAAAAATGTGTGTAGTAAATATCTATGTATGTTTTGTTTAAATTTTCAACATGTTTATCAACAGTCCACTATGCATTGTGCAAGATTATTCGCCGTTCGTCATGGTACTACACTATTTACACGGTAATTACAACATTTTGCAAACTTCCGGCGACCCATAGTAATCAATCTCTTAACGTTTGCCAATATTTTTCACCTTTTCACACTTAAACAACTCTTTAACATACTTTCAATCTAAATGCAAATCGTAATTAGTTATTTATTCGTATGCACGGAAACAAGACGTCGACTGAGTAGAATGAGTTAAGTGAAAAAATTAGCGAAATAAGTGACATTAAAATATTTTTTTTGTTTTTTTTTTCATTTATTAGATACAACAAAATGCACACAAATATCGGAAGCAGCAACGTGAAATGAAATTAAACGTATTTGTGTTCACGCACATTTTGCCGGCAGAAAACACACCTACTTTTTAAACTCCACCCATTTCCACACACATCGCCGTTATTTATGGGTTGTAATTTGGCGAAGCACAGAGAAAAAAACATAAGATATTTTAAAAATAAAATATGTGAAGTAAAAATTAAACACAAATACATATGTATGTGTAGACATTAGGGCGGAGTAATATAATTACGCATATTCGAATTCTACGGTCGATTTTAAGCAAAAACTCTATACCGAAACTTACGTTTTAAAAGAAAAATCAGTGTATTTTAATTTTTCTGTACGAAATGAATTTTCAATTTACAAAATTTTGTGTTTTCTTCATACAACCCACCATGCAAAACATAAGAAATACGCAACAATCGCCAATGGCAACATATTGGCGACTTGCCGATTTATTGCCATGGTGAGAGATCGGCAACATAATATCTTTCAAGTCATTTTATGTTATTATTATTACTCCCAAACTGATGAATCTTGCGTCAACAAAATTCTACAAAAGCATCGAATTAACGCCAAAGGTAGGAGTGAAAAAATAGGAAGCGCCATAGCGAGAGAAATAATTAATTTCGTTTTTAAGTTCCAGTTTTATATAAAAAAAAATTTATGAAGTATTGAAAAGAAAAAAATTATTACAAATATCGCCTGTAGCAATAATAAAGCGATATGAAAACGACTCATTCAGGTAATAAGAAAACGGCACGCCCAGACGAGTTGCCTTCGCCGGACGTTTTAGAGCGACTGGTAATAAGAAATCGATACGATGGAGATATTACCGGCAATAAATTTATTGCTGAGGGAGGGACGTTTTCTTACTGCCGGCAACAAAAAATTGTTTGCTGAGAATCTACTGCTTTTTCTTTTGAAAATTACGGGGGCCAAACATCATTAGAATAAATCGTAGAATTTGAACTTGCTATACGCTTTCTTCGAAAATTTTGCTCCGAACAAATTACTCCGCCCTAGTAGACACACATACTTACATAAGCACATATAAATATGGATGTACTAAAAAGGCAAAGAAAGTAACGTGAGTCACGTGTTGCAGCTAATACGGCCGTTTTTTGTCACGCCTACTACAAGTACGCCAAAAAAAAACGAATAATCGCCAACCGGTGCACTAATAATACCTTTGCTTTATTTTCGTGATTTAATGAACTAACGTTGTATGTACATTTTAAACATTCGCAACTGTTATTTATACAAACATGTAAACTTGCAATAAGTTTACTTCTACAAGCGTAAAATAAATGTTTATAGCAAAAATCGTATTTAAAGTTTTTAAAAGCAAATATTTTATACATAAATGTTTGACGCGTATATATTTATAAATCTTTTTACTTTGAAAATGAAGTGGAAATGTAGGAAACGAGAAACAAATGTGGTGAAGTTATCGAGTCAAACGAAATTAAAAAGATTTTAACACGTCGATACTTTTTGGTATTCTCGATACTTACTCAGTACTTGTCAAAAAGTATCGAGTCCTCGATACTACTCAGTACTTATGAAAAGTATCGATATTCTGTGCTCGGTACTCATATCATTCTAACACTAACTTATCAAAAATCAGTATCCGTTATTGCAACAGGATAATGCAAGACCACACACCGCAAGAAAAGCCCAAGATGTTTTGAACGATTTACGATGGGAACTGGTTCCGCACCCACCTTATTCCCCCCGGATCTTCCACCTAGTGATTATCATCTGTTTACAGATTTGAAAAAACCCTGTTCGATTTGAAAGTTTAACTATTCAGTAAATGGAGATTATGTTGAAAAACTACATTGTAATATTGACGAAAATTAGAAAAATAAAAATAATTATAGCTTCATTCCCAGAACTTTGGAAACATCCCTCGTAAATAACATACACATGCAGTAAGTCACATAACTGATCACATACAATACAATACTGACCATATTTTTCCTAATAAATTGTTTTCGATTTTTTTCCTAAAAATCGACATATTTTATATCACAACAAAAACCAAGTAAAGTGGTTCGCTCTCATCATGTTGTATGGCGAAATACGAACAAATCGCAGCCATCTCTGATTTTAATCGGAAATTTATCGATCTCAGCTGCCAGAGCAAGAGAGAATAGAAAAAATCAAAACAAAGAAAGGGAGGAAATGAAGGAAAAACACAATGAATTGTCAAATCGAATTAGGAATGAGTCGTGTAAACGGGGTAATTCACCAAAGTAATCCAGAAGCGAACTTTTGATTCAACTAAACGCCTCCAAAATTGCCTGGAAAATCGCCGCACCGATTAAAATTCGTTTGTGTAGAAGTTGCCGGAGGAAAATCGAAGCTAAACTAAACTAATTGCATATGCATAACGATATTGCTTAAAAACTCGCAAATAAAGGTTCAAGTTTTGATACTGGCTCATATGTACATTGATTTTATGTAGATTGCTGTTTTTATTTAATCAACACCTTCTTCTTCATTCTTTGTTAAGTATTTTTGTCAGAGTTAAACAAAGCTGAACGTCTGCCAATAATCGAAAAGTCTCGAGTTTAATTTAACCGGCAGACATGGAACAAATAAGCTTAAAAAAAATTTAAACAAGAATGACTAATATCGTATTGTAAGTACAGCGATTGTTTGCCGGCGCGCTGATAAAAATATTTACTCATTTACATTTAGTTGATCTCAAGCGGAAAGAGCATAACACACTTTTTTTGATTATTCAGAAAACGATTCAAAGAATGATGACAAAACATTATAACCCAAAATACATGAACACAGTGGCAGTGGCAGCGGCAGTTTTTCGAAATCAGCTGTTTTTTTTTTTAGAAAGAGTGGTGTCCAATGAAGCGACTCTCAATACAGCGACAGCTAGCAGTTTAGCCCAAATTCCAAATTCACTGCCACTGCCTTCATCGCAGCAAACTTCGCGTGTTGAGTTTGACATAAATGAAACGCAGCCAACTTATGTTGATGTCACTGGAGCCTGAAAGGCAACAACAAAAATGTAAACAAACAAAAGGGAATGCCAAAAAAAGCAGTCACTGACAACGTCGTATTGTGTTTGTTGCGGCATTGACTGCCAATAGTAGTAATAACAGCTGATTTTGAAAACTGTCACTGCCACTGCCACTGCGCTATTGAATTTAGGGCTTATTTCTTTAAACCGAAAAGTGTAATGGTGATTTCGTTTCTACGAAAAAATGCCGCCTTTTGATTGCCCCTTTCTCTTCTCGTGTTCGATTCGAAATTAAAGGCAAAGGGTGAGAAAATGATGTGCTCGTTTCTTAAAATGTGAAATGTGAAGCTTTGCCAAGGGAGATAGTTGCCCTGAAAATCAGATGGTTTTTTTAAAACGACAATATTATGAAATGCGTGAGCTAGACAAGAGCAAGAAGGCATAAACATGCCTTTATAAAGGGCATCGGGGAAGGGCAATATTTTTTGGAAGAAACGAAATCACAATAATATTTGTGTTATTAGATTTTGTCTTTTTATTATAAGTGAGTAGTCAAGTATTGCATTAAGATGTGTTTCTCAAAAACACTTGTGAATACTAACTCAATTTCAATTGAAAGCGGGTTTCACACCTGGTATGTAAGTATGTAATTCAAACAGTTTGTTACCAAATATGTATTTGCAAGAACGAATGCAAATGCCTTAAGAGGCGTCGAAAGTATTAAAACAGTTCGAATATTTCCTTGATGCATTTGAAAATAACTCATGGCGCAGCTGTGTTAAGCTGTGTTTAAAAATAAGGTAGAAGGAGTGGCAAAGTTTAATTTGAAAAGTTACAGAAGAATAGGTTCGTTTAAATTGCGCATCAGCTTTATAATAGCATAGACCTGGCAACGCCGAAACCGGTTTGTCTCCAAACCAAATTTGACAAGGGATGACGGGAATTCGTTCCAAAATACATCAATTTCTACTTTCGTGTTTTGCCAATATTTCGTCCAGCTTAAACTCCTAGCAAAATAAGAAAAATCTCATTTTGTCTTTACAAAGTCCACGCCTCCAACCTCGGAAGGCAAGAAGAGATATTCGATGATGGCTCTAAGTTTTTATGCCTGAGCGCACTTGTGCAACACCAAAAACGATTCGAGATAGATATAGACGAATGTATACATAAATGCTCAGAATAAAAATAGAAATCGATTAAACCATGTCTGTCCGTCCGCCTGTCCGTGTACAGTGTACACGATAACTCGAGAAAAAATTGAGATATGTTAACAAAATTCGGTAAGTAGCTTGCCCTTTATTCAAGGTAGGTTGATATTGAAAATGGGCGAAATCGGGCAATAACCACGCCCACCCCCATATAACGGTATTTTCGAAAAATGAAGAAACTACGACATTTCGGCAAATACTGGATCTAAATTGTTGAAAGTTGAATGTCAAGTAAAATTTGGCATAAAATAAGACAGTTATGAAATTAGGAAATTTACAGATATACGAAAACTGCGCTAAATTAGTAACTACTTAAACTAATTCACTCAAAATCAATGTATGCAATGGCCTCTTAGCAGAAAATGATATCAAGAAAAAATTTTGGAAAATGGATGCAGCACCGCCCACCTACGCCTAGATATGTACAAATATCTCGGTAATCGGTTTATCAATTACTATCAAACTCGGTACAATTATTAACCAAAAAACCAAAAGCAATATGTTGACAACTTTTGAAATCGGACTAAAATTACGCCCTCTTACCATATAACGGCACATTACAGAAATACGAAAACTCCGATATTTCAATAACTAAAGACGCCAATTTAGTCTAACTTATAATAATCTCTTAACAAGAAACAGGATTATAGATTTTTGGAAAATGGGCGTGGCACCACCCACTTACGACTACATCGGTGTGTATCGATAACCGCTTTATCGATTTCCACCAAGCCTGGTCCAATTACTTTAATATATCATAGCGTGTTATCGAAAATGTTCGAAATCGGGAAGAACACTCTTGCTTATCATGCAGTTTATTAAAAGTTGAAAAACGATAAGTATTCAATAAATTCGGTTATTCAAAAATTTCATTATTTATGGTAATTAATCCAAAAATTGCAGAATGGTTGTATGGAGTGGTATTAAGGGAGACGACGAACCTGAAAACTAAATCGCCTAAGATTAAGTTGTATGTATATGCGTTGTATTACGTAGCTTTTCATTACGGCACTGAATCACTGAAAAGTAGCAAACTTTCACAAAATACAGTTATTTACTAATATCGCAATCAAATGCAATGCAATGCTATACGATTACCTATGTACGTATGTATGTAATTAACTCTGTATTAGTTCATTGTGTGAATATCGAAAGGTAAACAGAGTAAAGCAAATTAAGGCCATTGAAAGGTTAAAGGTATTAAAGATATTATTGCATAAATTTATAAAAAGTGAAGTTATTAAATAATATAATTACAATAAATTTTACGAATTGCAAAGGTTAAATATAAATTTGGACGCTTGAATAGATAAACTTTTACAGGCGCACTGTCAAATGTACATATCGCACTCGATCACAAAATATATATTTTTTATTTTCACTTTTATTTCAACATAGATTGATTAAAATAAAAATATTGATACAAATTAAATATTTCACACAGAGTTGAAATTTTGAAATTCCTGCTCGTATTTTGTTTGTAAGTCAAATATTAGTGGCATTGTGCTACTATCATAGCACGGCCGAATACTCATGGTCAACTTATGTACAGTAGTCGAAAAAATTATAGTCGCAGCAAATTTTGACAAGTATTAAAATAATATTTTTGTTTTTATTTAATTTTGGTGTTAGTTTTTTATAGTTCACTCTTTACCAACATCCGTATACAATACAAGTTTAATACAAGTTTAAAGGCAGTGTGTCACACTATTAAAAATTTGCCGAAATTTGGTGCAAATCGTATCCCAATCACGAAAAATAATTTGTTGAAATTTTTCAATACAAGATTGCTGTATTGTACCAAGCTTTTGACTACAAAAAAAAAATTTCCCAAAACAACACCTTCAAAAAGTATTTTTTGCATTTATAAGCTTTGGAACGCTACGCTTCTACATAAATGCAATAAATTTATATCAGAATTTTTTTTCAATTCGATAACTTTATGAAAATCGTTATCTTCTGCAATGCTTACTAGTTCGCCAGTTGCACGCTTGCCTAATTACCTGTATTACTATTACCCGCCTTATCGCTGTTACTCGCATAAATTTACATACTTATAAAAGTTTACTCAATTGTTCGCACCCGCAGTCGTAATACAATGCGGTAATCTTGTAACGCGGCCTGTAGTAATCTAATACAAACATTTACATACGTAAATGACTCAGAATAGTAGAGAAGTAAAAGCAATAGTAAGTGGACTTATTAATTTTTAAAATACGTCATGAACTTGATGCACACTTGATGTGCAGCCCTACACAGAGGTATTTAGTCGGAAAGAATTTGAATTTTTTTAAGTCTCAATAAAACATGTTGGATCTGAACCTTAAATATTTAAATTCCTTAAATAAGTATCGATTTTGTGAACTAAAAACAGCTGGAAAAGAACTTCTTCAAAAGGCCTCCTACAATAGCCCTTCTCGAAGCTCTTCTTTGAGTAGCGAAAGTAAAAGCCTTTGAATTTGTGCCACTCCGTACAAGAAAGGAAGGCGAAAGGAATGACTTTCAGAAAGGCCTTTTGGAAGAGATTTTAACTCCTGAAATTATCTACTGCGTGGTATATGTGACCGCTCAGCGAAGTAACTGTTCAGGAACTTAAAATTTATTGGCATTTGCCTAAAGATACAGAATTAGATTTTAACCAAATAAACTTAACAGAAAGAAAGTAAATTCCCCAGATAAAAAAATTGTTCATTATCGATTCTCGACTACTACTTAATGACAGAAACCTTAACCTTTTTTTCTTCAAAGCAAAAATCTGCTAAAAATTAGATAGGTGTCCGCATATGCTTCCTTTAAAAACCAGAACAATTTAAGTGTGGACCAGGATACCAGGGCAATTTGTTTAAATCAGAACGAATCCTGGAAAACCAGGATGTCTGGCAGCCCTACTTTAGACGCAATCATGATATCCTTATGGGAAAACCTTTAACTTTTTAAGAAGTCTAACCGGGGATTTCACATACGCATGGAATAGTGGTTCAAGAATTCGACAGCATATACAACTCCATTATTTCTTAAGTCGACTTAGGCGGTTATTGCTTGTGACCACGGATAAGTAGTATGTACTTATTAGTCGTTGTTAAAATAATCGAGCTATTTCTTAAACAAATCATTTTTTTAGCCGGCCCGTCACAAGCGCACTATAAACATTATAAAAAAAAACTAAACAAAGCAGTAAAGCCATGCCTTGCCTGACGCCAACAATTTTTTCTTTTTATTTATAATAAGCCAATACTTTTGCAAATTTTTTAGATAACCATAGATCGGTTATAGTTACCAAATCATGTGTTGAGAAAAACATATTTAGTTGACGTAAATAAACTTTTTTTCAGTGTACACTTTTTTTAAAATATGTTATAGGTTTTCGGAAATTTGTAACTGTGTATTCAACACAAGTGTAGCAAAATACATTTGACTCATTGAGACAACTTTTACGTGATGAAGATATGATATTAAAATCAATTTACTTATACTTGGACACGTTCCGATAAGACTTCAAAATGCGCACAAGAAAATATTGATTACAGCCAATTGTATGTACAAAACTGACGTAAGAAAAAAAATTAAAACATATTTTTAGTGTTATCAATGCGCAGATACTCATGCTTTTGTTTAAGTAAGCTCAAAGATCTAGTCAAGTATAGTTGCCATATCCTGCTACACTGAGAAAAGAGTTTATTAGATACGTCAACTAAATATGTTTTCCTCAACACATGATTTGGTTATAGTTGCATTATTTGGAACTATTTTTAGCTGACTTTTTTCTGAGTGTACGAATTTTCTTATATCATTCATCGAAGTGATTATCTAAATTTTACTTGAACAATGTTAGAAGCGTTCGTATAAGATGAGATCGGTATTGGACGATGAATGTGTGGTAATGAAAAGATTTCACTAGGGGAGATCTCGGCGCTGTATTTGGCATACAGATAGTTTTGATGCTCCTGATAAACGAAAAATAACTTAAAAATTCGAATGAATTTCATTTTACATTAAATAATTATAATTAGTTTAGCACTATCCTGCCTAAAATTATACAAAAATCTATATATTAATACGCTGCCGCTGTGATGTAGTGGTAAGCAGTGCGCGCTTCCACTCCGCAACGCCTGGGTTCAAGCCCTGGTCAAAGCAACATCGCAAAAAAACATAGAAAAAGGTTTTTTCATAACAGCGGTCGTCCCTCGGCAGGCAATGGCAAACCTCCGAGTGTATTTCTGCCATGAAAAACAGCTTCTCATAAAAAAACAATCGCCTTTCGGAGTCGGCGTAAAACTGTAGGTCCCTCCGCTTTGTGTGACAACTTCGAGGCGCACGCCACAAATCGGAGGAGAAGCTCGGCCAAACACTAACATATGTGTAAGCGCCAATCTATTATTATTATTATTATTATATATTAATACGCCAACATAAATTTTGTTACCGTGCGTTTGGCAATTCTACCGAACCTATTTCAAAACCAAGAACACCATTGGAAACTTACTTGTAGATGAGGACAATTTCTGGTGGTTTCCAAATTGGTTGAAAATTACGGCCACAATCGTCGTTTAAACATTTCCGTATTTGTGTATAATATTTGTTGCAATCTGTTTAATTTAAGTTCTGTTCGCATTTTGTGTTACTTCGTATTTGAAATTAAACTTTGTAATAAAGATAAATGTGATGAAGAAATACACGATAAAGGATTAAGACAAAAAAGTGAAGACAAAATTGATGATAATAACGAAAATCAAAACAATGAGAAATACGTAAGAATTAGGGTAACTGAAAGGCTAAGAAAATTTATTGAAATAAATACAGTCATAAAAAATTTAGTTATCGAAAGTTATCAAGTGACCGAAACTTATCGAATCATCGAAGTTTATAGTTATCGAAATTTATCGAGTTTTCCATGTTTATCGAATTATACAAATTGGTCAATGTTTATTTAGTTGGCGAAATTTAATCAGTGGTCGAAATTTACGGATAGTTATTTATGAAATTATCGAAATTTGTCATGTTAATGAAATTTATCAAGTTATCAATATTTATTGAATTATAATTGTTCATAGAGTTAACGAAATTTATAAAGTTATCGTAATGAATTGAGTTCTTTCAACTTATAGAGATCTATATTTATTGATTCACTGAAATTTGGCGATTTATCGAAACAAAGTTTTTGGAATTTTCAAAATATATCGAGTTATCGAGTTCTATTTATCGTGTTACCAGAGTGTAACGAGTTATCGAAATTTGTCGATAGCTTTCAAAAAATATGGTGCTATCAAAACTAACTGGGTTATCGACATTTAAAGGGGTAGCCAAAGTTCAGCGGTTTTAGATCGAGTAATAAACATTTTTGAGTTATCGAAATTTATCAAGGACACCAAACTCGCAGTTATAGAAATTTGTCGAGTTATCGAATTTTGTTGAGTTATCGGAGTTTAGAGCTTTTGAGATTCATCGAATTATCGATATGTATCCCTAGGGCCTAGGCAAAACCAGTTTCGGATTTGGCTTTACTGACTTTGCACATCAATGACGCGGGTTCGATTTCTGCTGAAGTCTAGAGAAAGAAGTCAGATGAGGTGATCTCCGAAATAGCAACTATAACTCCTATCGCTTATACTTTGTAGGTTTTTCCATTTTTCCTAAAAAAAAAAACACAAATCGTGGTACAAAGCGCTATAGCACTGTTGAAAATAATTAGGATTAAATTTGACATTTTTACAAATTTCCACGAAGCACTTGGCGAACAGCTAATAAGCAGCACGCGACAGTGCATGTATGTATGTATGTATGCCCTCATTTACAAACATATGTAAATTACCTAAAATAAAAGTGCAAGTTTCCGTCAACCAATTGCATTGATAATTTTTAACAACTCGTTGGACATGTTTTAATGGACTTTTCCGAGAAAATTATGCCGTTTGTGTTAATACGCGTAGCAACAAACATCAGCTGCACGCACGCATGCGTTGTGAGCAGCAGCCAGCACCACTAAATATATATTCATGTAAATGCTGTTGATCGATTTTATTTAAATATTTTTTGTGCAACTACGTACTGGCGTTTCGCGCTAAAGAAAAAATGGGTAAAACCCACTGCAACGTAATGACAACATACCGACTTAATTTAAAATATCTACTTTAAATAATCAGACACATCAAATTAAATAATTAAATCAACGTAAATTGCCTTTTTTTTTATCAACTAATTTAAGCGCGAAAAGTACGGATACGAAAAAAAAAACAAAAATACAAATAAGTACCTACAACAAAATTAAACGTATTGGAAGAAGTTAAAAGGAACGTACAAGCAGTAACAGTTGTTGTTTAATTTGCGTGACAAAAATATTGAAAAGACTTTCTTAGCATACCTATTTACATACTACAAGCATGCATGCAAACATATGTATGTATGTATATAGTACAAAGGTGCATACATATGTATATATTTATATGTATTTAAATATATCTATAAAATAAATCATATGTATGTTTTATATACATAAATTTATTACGCATATGTACCTACGTATATGTATTGCAATCACTTTCAGAACATCAATTGGAATAAGTGGAATAACCCCAAAGCCACAATGAAGTGCAAACGACCAACGGAGCCGGGTTACTCAATGCAATTGGCGCTGATGTCGTCATACATACGTATGTATGTACACTGGCAATCAAAAGTGAGTGCATGGGTTTTCTGGCTTAATATTTGCAATGTTTTTCAAGTTAAATTTTTTTGTTATTTTTTTATAAAAATATGGTTCATGCTTTAATCTAAACCACACAAGTCAAACTTTCAAACCTTTTACAGAACGTAGAAAAATTCCACCCAATTTCATATAATTTTTTCTGATTTACTGAAATTGCCTGAAATCGGAGTCTGAATTTTTTGAACCGGAGTGGTTTGCAGCACTGCTATCCACTATGTAAAAGGGGTTTTCTTGTAGAATAAAACTGCACAAAACCATTTGCAAATAAAATTAACGCTATATTTCATAAACTGTACTTGTTATACGCATAAAACCGCAAAATCCGTCAGAAATAAAAAATCATTAAAAATCAACGCGATTTTTTAGCCGCTTAAAACTTGCACTTGTTTTACGTGAATTAAATTATCTATCTGCTTACTTAAAATTTTTCTAAAAATTCAGATTGGAAAGCTCAAAATTTAGACGAAACTTTGTCGAATTTTTCTAAGTTCTGTTTAAAGTTTGGCTTATGTTGTTAAATAAATTCAACTTGAGGAAGATTGCAAATATTAAAAAAACACAATGCACTCACTTTTGATCGCCAGTGTACATATGTATTTATGTATGTATGTAATATGTACGTATCATGTATGCAGCTTGCTGCGGTCGATTCACTTAATTCTCTGCTATCAAACTCACGCTTCTATGTACATACTTATGTATGTATGTATGTATTTATGTACCCACATGGATGCATATCAATATATTGATTAGCCGCAGGTGTGAGGGATGCAGTAGCACTGATACTATAGAATGTTCGTATAATTGAAAATGCCAGCCAACAATTTAAAAAAGGCTACTAAGGCAGCTCAAGATAATAAATACAAACACATAAATATGTATGTTAATAATTGCATAAAAAATGAATGTTTGCAAAAATACAGTGACTCAAACAAATGATCACGTGTGGATTTTTTTTCGGAGACCCAAAATAATTATTATCCTAATATTTGGGATCAAAAACGTCGCCTTGTTTTAAGATAAATTTTTTTCGTCTTTGTATAATAAATAACTATTTACGATTATTTTCAGATGGAAATTATTTACGTCTTTTCATAATAATTATATGAGATTTTCATTTGTTTTGTCTCTCGGGGCCTTCATTTCAAGACGAAAATTATTTACGTCTTCTCATAATAACTAATTATATGGGACCTTTATTTTTTGCGTCTCTCGGAACATTTATTTCAATACGAAAATTATTTACGTCTTCTTATAATAACTATATGGGACTTTTATTTTTTTCGTCTCTTAGGAAGTTTATTTCAAGACGGAAATGATTTACGTCCCAAGTTCTCTCTTAAAAGAATTGATACATATACCGCCGATTTAACGAAATTAAACGCAAATATCTGAGCTCGATTATTGGTATTTGATTTGCTAACCTCTGGCAACCCTTTTCAAAAACTAAAACCACGTAAGAGCAAAGCCCTTTAATTTTTCACCTCAATTAAGAAGTTTCATTTCAATAAAAGTCTCATATAATAATAAAAATCTACATCCGATCTGCTTCGGCGAAGATAAAATCTAACTTTCCAGTTTGCTACTGCATATGTATGTGCATTAGGGTGGTCCAGTAAAGTCGGAATTGGAATGCTCTCACCCCCTAGGATTGTACTATATCGAAAAAAGTATACCCCTGTTTTGTTATTTTGAAATCAAAAAATATTTAGAGGTTGCTCAAAGCGCTCAAAGTTTTCCATGTATTTTTGTATGGGAAAAAAGCGCCTTTTCGTAGAAATGGTACAGAATTCTTGAAAATCAATATTTTTCGATCGGAAAGCTCTGTTTCTCTTCAGGAGACTTTCAATAACAATACCCAATTGTTTATTTAACCATTTTTTAATAAAAACGATTATTTGGTCCTCTCATTGCATTTTTCGGGGTTTTTGTGGGTTTTTGGCGGACCTATAAATTATAGTTGCGATGAAAAAATGGTTAAATTGACAATTGGGTATTATTACTGGGAATCTCCTGCAGAGAAGCAGAAAATATTAGTTTTTAAGAATTCTATACCATTTCTACGAAAAGTTGTTGTTTCCCCATATAAAAATACATGGGAAATTTTGAGCGCTTTGAGCGACCTCTAAAAAATGTTTGACTTAACTAGAAATTTTTAGCAAAAAAAAAACCGACTTCAACTCTCATACAAAAAAAAAAATATATATATATCTCATGATCCGCTGATCGGATCTTAACCAGATTAGTATGGGACCACCTCTGAGACACTACCTTTCCGATGCAAAAAGAATTATCGAAATCGGTTGACGTGGTCCAAAGTTATGCGGTAACATACATAAAAAGAAAAAAAAAAAAAAAAATATTCCGACGAACTGATACCTCCTCCTTTTTTGGAAGTCGGTTAAAAATAAAAAAAAAAACAGGGGTATATTTTTTTTTTCGGTATAGAATAATGCTAGGGGGTGAGAGCATAAAAATTCCGACACTTTTTCACGTGCATTTTTGGACCACCCTAATGTACATATAGTATTGTCAAAACTGATTTGAATATTGGTAACATGTAAGTAAAAACCAACTCAGTCCACGGTACTTGTCTTCGAAGATCTATTGATTTAGTAGTTGCATATGTACAGATAAAAAAAAAAAATTAAAGCACTTGCATACAAACACGTGAACACTTGAAAATTACGAATCTGATGCGCTGTAAAATGATACTATTAAATGTTTTTTTTTATTTGTTTTTCCCCCTCATCGATATCACGAGCAATGAACTATGTCTTGCAAATACACACTCAGAAAAAAGATTCATTGATGCTAGGAAAAAAGTAGATATATTATTCTAAGGTAATATTACCCCTTGAAATGGCTCCAATGACATGGATGCCTTAAATATGAGTAAACGATTTGACTCAGTTTAAGGAAAACACAATTCCTTAGTTAAAAAAAAAAAATACTGGTCCCGTGAAAGGAATAAGTGGCAATGGCCGGCAGAGCAAAGCTCTGGTGTGCTAGTCGAGAGATGCAAGGTTTCGAGTCCCAGAGCTTCCTGCTCTTTTTTAAATATTTTTTTAATTTATTTAAATTGTAATTTTTTTAATTGTAATTTTTTAAATTGCATTTAAAAAAATCTAAATTATTTTTTATGATATTTTTGTATTAAGGTTTATTCATATATGAAATTTATTTTACAATTTGTAATTTATATTTAAATTGAAATAATTGATTTACCTTATTCTAACCACTTCCAACCGGACTCGAACCTGCGATATCAGAACCAGAAGCAGTAGTCTACACGCGACGCCACAGCCGACATTTGACAGGAAAGCAATTAACTTTGTCTTAACAGCACTGACCAAATTCAAAATTATTTTAGGAAATTATTACTTATATTGAGTAAATTTACTTCCTCAAATTAATGACACCCTATTTTTAGCATGAGCCTGAATCAAGGCAAAGCTTCTCAAATTGAGTAAATTTTTTGTAATATTAAGGAAAAAACAGTAACTCCAAAATAAGGATTCTGTTTTCTTGCTTTAAGGAAATGCTTTTTTCTGAGTGCAGGTTTACTCTAAAGAATCGTAAATATTTTTATTGTAATGTGTACAGATGTACATATGTACATACACGTATGTATTAAATTAATGATGGCAAACACGAGATTTATTCAGAAATATTATCACGTTGCGGTGAAGCTTGTAAATTCTTTAACTGCGATTATCTTACAGATTGCAATGAACAAATTTAATTCTAATGCGGAACTGATTAGAACCAATAAGAATATCTTTATTTTGAAAATAAACATATCTAAAATAAATATACATACTTACATATGTAAGTATTTAGATTTGTGTATAAATTAAGGGGGGGGCCCCTTCCATACTGATTCAGAAAATTTTTTTTATTAGATCCACATTTTAAGATGTGATAAGTATAACTCCCAAAAACTTTAGTCATTAGTGGGTGGGAATCAGAAGGAAAGGCCAGTGCGTAGAAAAGGTTTAATTAAAAAAATATATATATATTTATGTGTTTGTTTCTTAAATGTGTCATTTCAAATATTGTAAGTTCCCTTGTTATTGTAAGAATTTTGAAATGTTAATTTACGTTCGTTAATACCAAGAGAATTAATTAAGTTATCTCTTTAATTATCCAGCTTTCAAATATTAGCTTTTACACACTTTAAATGTAACAGAAAAGGAAAGAAACCGGTTTGTTCGATCAAAATATTCGGTTTATTCGATATTCGAAAAATCAACCCGGTTTGGAAAAATGAGTAAGTTACCCTACTGCCCACACTTCTTCTTTCATGTCAAAATACCATTGGTATATTTCATTTAGCTTGAACAGAATAAATAGATAGACATTTCTGCTTGAATTTAAACTTTTTTTATATGGTATTTTATGTAGAATTCTACCCAAAGATCGACGAATGGTTAACTTGTTTTTAAAAATTCGGCAACCCTATTCAAAACTATTTCCACATTAAAGCTTTCTTAACGCTCACTCCCACATTGACACACATTATAATATTTTATTTAACGTGTTATTTAAATTGATTTTAACTTTTTGAAAAGATGGCAACCCGTTACAAATATTCCTACAATAAAGCCTATCTCGTTTGATACCCGCATTCAAATATTTCGTTTAAGCTTTTTAATAAAATTGATTTTAACTTTTTAAACAGATAGCAACCGTCTTAAAGTATATTTAGTTATCAATTAATTGACTTTTACTTTTTTAACAAGTGGCAACCCTCTTTAAAATCCTTCCGAAATATATAGTTTCTGAACCGCTTTCGTTTGACACCCACATTGCTGTAATATTTTGTTTGACTTGTTAATTAATCGATTTTAACTTTTGAAAGAGGTGGCAACTCTCTTAAAAAAAATTATTTTGTATATTAAGCCAGGATATAAACTATATGTATTCCAAATTTAATTGAAATATATCTAGACGTTTTAGCGTGAAGCAGCAACAAACATACTCACTCACAAACTTTCACATTTATAATATTAGTATCTAGGATTTGTGCAATTTACCTTAAATAATTCAACCTGTTGAAATAATACAACTACATTATTTCGATATATTCTTTTCGACATTTTTCTTTACGACAATTTTTTTCTCGACATTCTTGACTTTCTAACCATTTTTGCCAAATTTTTTTTCGGTGTTTTTAGTTTCGACATTTTAAATTTCGACATATCGTACCAGACCCGTTTTATTTTCGTGTGAGCAACTTTCTGTCTTACAATTTTTTTTTTTTTTACGGGATGGGTTGGGTTTTTCCTCATTATTTCCAAATACATATCTACTTATTGACGCACTTATTGCCGCACAAAGCCATGTTTTTTTATCTGTTCTCGCAAAAATTTGTTCTTAAAACACTTGTGTCCATGGAAACAACTTTGAAAAGCGAATAAGCGTTTTTAACATTCACAATGACATGTTTACCGAAAGACAAGGTATAGACGTAAGTATCATCACGATCAAAAAAAAAACAACCTTTTTAAGCTTACAGCCAAATTCATAAAAAATAAAGAACACTTTAACTGCTTTATAAAACGAAAATTTGTATGAAAATGTCACTTTATAGAGCTCTTTAAATCTAGTTTCCAACTCTCAAGAAAAATCAATAGAAATATTTTTCATATTTTCTGTTGCTTGAAAAAGTATGGTTTTTAATTTTCCTGAAGAAATAAATATACGAGCGCTTTCTTCTTGAGAGCTACAAACTGGTTTAAGAAATTTTTATAGAAGAAAATATGGGTTTCTTGAGCACGTATTTATGTCTATGATTTTTTGATTTTTTTTTATTAACTAAAATTGTGACGCAAGTCAATAAAGATTTGTAGCAAAAACTACACCAATTACGAACGTTACGACTTTTATGGTCTATTTTGCAAATTTTTTGTTTTTTTTTTTGCGAGCCACCTTAAAGAGCAACGATGTGTATAGTTTTTATTCTTTACAACAGATTTTATGGTTGTTAAAATAGTATTGTCATTTAAGGAGCTACAGTATCATTTCAATGTTCAACGATACGTATTACAAGTATTTATATGAATTGGAATGTACATAAAGCTGTATATGTATGTATGTATGTATGTATATTCATTTGAAGTCTATAAAAAACGAATGCTTAACCAACCTTATAAGCATTAATCAGCGCGTGTGGTTCTATGATTGTATGATATGAAAACTTGCCCCTATCAGTTATCAAAAATAATAAATATATACGCATATAAAATTTGAAATTATATTATTTTACGTAAATAAATATGTAAGTGCATTAGAAAAGAACGTAAATTTAGGAACTACGATTAAAGTTAGTAGATAATTTCCTGCCCGCTTTTCTCCTAGGCTTCTGCTTTTGCTACCAGAAAATGGCTTCCAGAAAGACTTTTGTAAGACTTCAGTTGGCATTTTAGAGGAGTTCTTCCAAAGCTGCTTCTTTAGTTCATAAAAACCATACTTTTTTACGGTTAATATTAAATATGTTTTAAAATGTATATTGAAAATCATTTGTAATACTAGAAAAGCGCTTTTGGCAGTCCCGCAGGGAAGCACGTTTGCAACCCATCGTAGGTAAGCTTTTTAAAATGGCTTCACTTAAGAAGGCGTACCTAAATTAAAATTATTTTATAGATGACAAAACCAGAATCAGATCTTTGCTTTAACTGAGTATGACACACGTCTACTAACAATAGACTCTTTGTCAGTGATAGAGCTGAGCAGGGGAGCAAAAATGAATGAGGAACCCAGCAAGAAAATTTAATTATTCGGAAATTAGCATTTAGGTTTATCCCAACACTTGACACAAACTCTATAATTAATATAATCAGATCGTTTGTCCATTACGTTATCTTAGTGAGCGCAATCCGTGCAAAACAAGCTGTGACTCATTTACTAGCTTACTCACATTTGTTTGGTTTTAAACGGGCCTAAGACCATTTTGAAATTAAAATTACGTCCGGTGATACTAAGCATAGCCCAATACATAAATAGTATATACATATGTAGATACACCTATACATGCATGTATCAGCGATGAAACATGGAAATTTCAAATTGTACCTAATATCGCAAAGTACGAGTATGTAGTATACAGTTACTCACAGACAAAGTGGGACACCCCAAAAAAATCTTATTTTGTTAATACTTATGCATAAAGTGTTTTATAAAAATCACCCTCATAGTACAACAAAAACTGTAAAAACCGAAAATTTTAAACTTAGCCCAAAAACTACGAAAATTCGGCAAAATCTCCATTAATTTGCAGGAAAATTTCTAACTTTTCGATTTTTTATTTTTTTTTTATTTTTTCAGGTATGTAGTTTTGTAGGTAATATATTTTTTAGGTTTTATATTTTGAGGGTCTTGAAAATTTTTTTATTTGGAAGGAATTAAAAAAATGGAACAACGCTGTACTAAATGTATCGAGGTAAAAGGAGACTCGTGTTGAGAAATAAAAAGTTTTTTTTTTGCCGAAAAATTTATATATATTTTTTATCAAAAAGTCATGGACTTTTCATATTGCCCTCGTATTAACTTGTATCATTACAAGTATCAATATAATTCATGTATGATTGTAATTAAGTAGGTGAAAAACTGAAACTGCTCAAGGTAAACGCTAGACGTAAGGAATTTCATGTAATTATGTTAAAAAATAAATTGTACCTAAAATGAAAAAGAAAAATTTACCTAATGTACCTTTCAGACTGCAAACGTCGGAAAACGTTACAATTGAAACTACTTTTTCATCCCAGACACGTACAGTGACTCAAACAAATGGCCACGTGTTGCCTTTTTTAAATATTCGTAATGCTTTTCCAGCTAAATTTTTTTATGTTGTTTTTATATACAAAATATCGTCTAAACTTTAACCAAAACCGTGTAAAACACAGTTTCAAGCTTAATACAAAATTTAAGAAAATTCTACAAATTTTCAACTTTTTAAACTGATTTTTTAGGTATGCAGTTTTATAGCAAATACAATTTTAGTCTAGTGAAGTGCAAGTTTCAAACGGCAAAAAATCGCGATGAGTTTTGAGATCTTTTTTTTTTTTGGAGGCTACTTTTTCGTGTTGTTTAATATAACAAGCGCAATTTACAAAAACTTGTGTTGATATTTTGAAATTTTGTTGCTGATGGTCTGCCGCGTTTTATTTCGTAAGAAATTCATACTTATATGAAAAACGTGCAAAAATGCGTCACCGGAGAAAAATTCGCAAAAATCAATGTGATTTTTTTGCCGTTTGAAACTTGCACTTCATTAGACTAAAATTGTATGAGCTATAAAACTGCATACCCAAAAATTTCTAAAAATTCAGAATAAAATGTTGAAATTTTGAATAAAATTTTCCTAAGTTTTATATAAAGTTTCAAACTGTAATTTGCACGGTTTTGGTTAAAGCTTACACGGTATTTTTTTATAAAAATAACAAAAAAAAATAAGCGCGAAAAACATTACGAATATTTAAAGAAAATCAACGCGTGGTCATTTGTTTGAGTCACTGTATGTAGTATGTAAGTCAAAATATCAGCAAATTTAATTGCTTCTGAATAACTTCTAATCTTATATTTGTTTAGAAAGCTTATCAAGCTTTGCTCATCTCATAATTTTTGTGTATGGACGTGAGTTTTATTTGAGCAATGCTAACAATTCTTTGTCTTAAAAATATGTCAAGGAGTGTGTCTAGTTTCGAATTGCGTATTTATTTGCATGTGAAAACTGACATCGACGGCTGAGTGGAAGATCGACCTACATATCTCAGCAGCCCGTTCGAAAACGCTTTAGCTGAGAAAACATTTCAAGAAAGCCATATTCCAGAATTTGGCTTAAGAACGCCCTATCCCCGAATTTCAAAAACGCCCTAGCTCAACTGAAAATATATTGAAAATATGTTGAGATAGGGCGTTCTTGAAAAGTTTTCTGAGATAGGGCATTTTCGTACGGGCTGCCAAGATAGGTCGATCTTCCGTTCCTCAATTCGTTTGATACAAATTTCACAAGTTTTGCATTTTTTTAAGAATGCGTTCTACCATCGACCCCACTTTTTTAAGGTAAGCAAAATATTTACTTTATATTAAGTTAAAGAAAAAACAATTCATCTATTTACATACGTAAATGACGCATTTATTAAATAAAAACAGCTTTTCAAATAAAACGGATAATTTTATACTTTTCCAAGTTCTCGAAAATACGATGAAATACTGGTACAAATGCGCCATATTGTTAGTAGCATTTTAGAGTTATTGCTAAGTATAAAATCTTGTACATATATATCTACATATGTATGTATGTATATATATATGTACATGTGCAATAAATTTGTCGATTTGTTTTCCTTTGATTGAAGCTTAAAAGGCAGTTGGCACATTTGCAGCTCCAACAATTTGAATGGAGTGTAATATGTATCCTCATATGTACAAACATAGTTACTAGGGTGTTCGATGATTGGAAATTTTTCCAAAACCGAAAAAAAAATATTGAAAAAAGGTTCTCCATTTTTTAATTCAGAAAAAACCGTCTAACTGGTTATTTGTTTTTAATTTTTCGTGCTTGGACAACACTTACAGTTAGTCAGAAATGAAGGCCAAAAAATGGAATAGGACTGAGTCAAAATTTAAACCACCGATCACTGAAATTTGTTTTTCAATTTAAATATGGTTGATGTCTAGCGCCTGAGGAATTCATAAATTACTGACATAAACAACTTTTAAGACCTTTTTTCCTCGTTTCACTATAAACTATACATTTCATTATTCTTCTATTTCCTTTTATTTACATCTTTTTTAATGCGTAATTACTTTTATTTGATTTTTATCAATATTAATTTATGAAAATATTTGCAAAATCTTGTTCTAGAGCAACAAAAATTCTGAAAAAATTTTTTAAATATACTCCAATCTTATCCCAATAAACATTGAGCTTGGTTAACAATTCCAAAATGATTGGAAAAGAAATCTTTTTTTTTATATCTCACCTTCGTATTCGATTCGTGAGCGAGGCCATTCTCCAACAAAACGGAACTTTCGTTGTCCAATGTATTTTCCCTTTGTTATGAATTCGAAATCCAGCCCATTATAGAATTGAAATTTTAAAGTGAGCGGACGATTGTATTATATTTCCTTTCGAGAATGAACTTCTTTGTTTTTTAAATTAAAAAAAAATTAATTGATTTCAAGAAACGCTTGCAATAAAATATAAATAAAATTTACAGCGAAATTTAAGATGCAGGATACTACAGAAAATATCGATTTATTCTATGCAAAAAAAAAAATCGTTGGATAAAAACGGCAAAAACCGGTTGGGAAAAACTGAGCCAATCAGCCTGATAGTTAGATACATATGTAGGTATGTATGTATCCGTAAGCATCTTCTGGCAAACAACTACAAAAGTTAAAAAAAGTAACTATTTAAATGCACAATCAATATGCAGAACGCAAAATGAATTTATAAGCTTACATAATGTACTTACATATGTATGTATTTATATACATACGTATAAATAATCCTATACGAAGATAAGTAATTTTTAAGCAAAAAGCAAAACCGACTTGAATTCCCATGTAAAATTTTAAGATTATCGTTAGCTTCTTTATGATGCGATGATCGGATTTAAACCCAATTAATATGGGACCACCTGGGAGGTAACACTTTTCCTTAAAAAAAAAAGAGTTATAGAAATCGGTTAACGTAGTCCAAAGTTATGCGGTAACATATATCAAAAAAATAAAAAATATTCCGACGAATTGATAACCGTTCTCCTTTTTATTACCTCCCTTCTGTTAGCTCGGAATGTAACTATGTAATATTGATGCGCCTAAAAGATGCCGTGATTTCTATTCTCAATTTACATACCTACTTAATGACAGTACGCATGGAAATTATAATAGCGAGGTTTTAGTTTTTTAAACTATAATTTTATTGTGAAGTCGGTTAATGAAGTAATAACTATGTGTGTAGTGTTGTGCAATATCGCTACCAAAAGCAGTAAGTGTACGATTTTCAAAAGGATCGACAGTACCCGATCTTTAAAAATGCCGCTAATTTTAAGCACTCAGCAGTAGGAGCACAGTGGGGTAATTGATGTCGATATTGCGTGTTAATTCAAAAAATTAATTTCAAAATACCAAGAAGGGTTTAGTACCAAATGAAAGTAGATAAAATTCTACATCACTATGTTATCAAATATTTGCCCAAAAATTTACCGTTTTCTAGCAATATACTCTTAAAGTCGTCACTTTTTCCTTTGAGTGTGCGCAAAGTGAAAAACGTGATTTAATATTTAAAATTTCCAAGCTATATGTGAGTTTTCTTTAAGGATATATCAAAAACGGCAATGGAGTCTTCTTGTTCAGGTATTTAGGCAATACAAGGTGATTTTAGTTTTCTTTTACTATGGTTCTAAGTATTTTATTTTATTTTTTATCGTAAGCGTAAAAATAAGGGGTTTTTGGCTATATACGTAGACATATAGTTGAGAAGTAGGTGCGATCAAGCAAAAGTGTAATCATTTACATATACCTTGGATGTTATAGTGTCATTATGTAAAAAAAAGTTGCATGGCTGCGCAGTTTTTCAGTATATCGATTTATATCGAGATATCGAAAGCTACATGAAAAAATCCGTCAGCAAAAAAAATAAAATTATTCAAAATCAACGCTATTTTTGGCCGCTTAAAATTTGCCCTTGTTTTACTAGAAAATGTTTATGAAAATATGTTGAATTTTTCTAAATTCTGTACGAAGTTTTAAAGTTTGATTCACGTGGTTTTGATTACAGATTATACCATATTTTTTTTTTAGAGATAACAAAAAAATGTCAGCCTAAAAAATATTCCAAATATTTAACAAAAATCATCATGCACCATGTTTTGTTCGCTAGTGTATGTATGTATGTATGTAATTAGTACTGAGTGTGGTTTTAGAGGAATAATCGTGGTGGTCAGTGTATAACATCACTAATAATTCACATTCGTACTTAAATTCATAACAACATAAATATTTATAATAAAATTAAGGACACAGATACAGTCGCGATTGAATGGAGATCATTAAGAATGAGTAAGTATTGAATTTTTAAAGCATTTTATCATCACTGAATTTCAATCGCATCTCAACTGAATGCGCACATTTATGCGTTGCTGTTGCAAAGCAATGACATACCAAAGTTGTTAAAGAATTGCTGCATTCTGTGGAAGCGGCGCACAGTGTGTCGTGTGGAGCAAGCTAGATGAACAAAATTCTTTCCCGGATTTCTTGAAAGGGTAACTTATTAACATAAAGGGTATGCCCAAAGCCTTGACTGGAAAGTTTTTGTATGTCCTGCATTCGACTGTGGAGTGTGACCGTGTTCAGAAATCAATTTGTAATCTTACTGAAACTCAAAAATATTTCAGTTGATTTTATATACTTACTTAGAAAAAACCTCTGATTGTGGAAGAGTTTAATTTTGTGTGAATTTTTAATAATATATCATGTTGGTTGCTAGTTGTCGCCACAG
>NW_023458565.1:3674761-3709777 GCF_013731165.1 Rhagoletis pomonella | reverse complement strand
AACATTTTTCTTTATAATGTTTCTTAAAATAAAATACTCGTACTCATAATAAAGAATCATCATATTTGATTTGAGTACGAAATTCTTATTTCAAGAATGAAATATTTAGATTCTATACACTTAAATCGAGTTAGTTTGTTCTTATTTTTAGGCCGACATTTTTCCCTCAGTGAACATACTTTGTATAGAATTAACATCAGTGATGACAGGCAATAAGTCCCGGATGGGTTCTAAAATCACAAAGTTGTATTTGTAAAAATTGCAGATAGAGGGTATTATTGAATATATTTAATAGGAAATTTACACGATTCAACTTTCCCAGGCGATAAGTTGAATCAAAAGTTGAACGAAAGTAGGCAGCCGAGCAACTTCATTGAAAGCGATTAGTTGAAAGGCCGTTTACACCAGGCGATTGTTGCTTTCAACTAAAAGTTGCCTGAAAAATCGCCTCAGGCAAATTCTCTATAAACCTTCGATATTTAAAATTTTTATGTTTGTAAGTTATTGGAAGATTTTTGCTGTTTGGCAATAACTTGTCAGCAGCAAAAAAGCATATAATTTGTGTTTCAAAAGTGTGTGAAAATCAATAAATCAACTTACATGATCTCGGTTCCGATATTACTTAAATGATCAACAATTGTTCATAACCGCATTTTGGTACACTGATTTGAATGTGCCATCAATACATAGGCTGGGTTTCTCCAAGTGAACTTAACTTAGTTTAGCAATTTTTTGGACTTATTTATATTCACCATCTAGGCTAAGCAAAAAATTAGCCTACGTTTTAATCAGCTTATTCTTGGCTAAGTCGAAAAATTGGCTAAACGAAGTTGAGTTGAGTGGGAGAAACTAGCCCATAGTGTCGTCGTTCTCCTTAGCTGCTTTTAAATGATGTCACAAATTGTTGGCGGCGACATGAATACAGTGTGAAAAAATTCCTTTCCTATAATTGCTTCCTTATAGAAATTTTGGTTTCTTTTCCACCTTACACATTCCGAATTCGCTCAAAATATGCTAATTTAAAAACACAATTCTTTCAGTGTTCCTCCGGCGTTTTTGGACATGGCGGAAATCCACTGTTTCTTCAATTTAATAGTGTTTGCTTTATTTTTGTCGAAGCGAGACTTGTTTTGCAAGTTCTGGATCATTTATACATTCTTTCTTCAAATATTTCTCGTATTCCACCTCTTTTTTTTGCGTTTCGTTTTTCGCATCGTGTTTTTGTTATATTCGTAATTTGAAATTTTTTAACAAAATCAATTGGTGGTGGTTCATGATTGTGCGTTGCTTAATAGCAACTGCGGATTAGGCAATAACCTCTTTCATCTATGGAAGCAAGACTTACGGGGCAATATATATTGTAAAAACATTCACATATTTCACGTACGATGCAAGAACAACAGTTTTTCCCCTTTAAATCGACATACTTTAAGCATTGCTGACGCCATTTGCATTTGAATGAGAAAATAGCATCATTTACTGTATTTCCAAATTTTTGTTGACTTTATTTCGCTTTTGAAAAGGTAATAATGTCAATTGACCTTATTTCCGTTGATCTTGTTACCTGCCACCGGCGCCTGATTTGCTTCACATTTGGCATGTTTAGTTTAAACGTAAGAAGACATATAATTTCAAAAAAAGGATCCGCTGGTGCCTTTTTCAATGGAAATTCTAGTAACGTAACGTCAGATAACGTTACATCAGATAATTCAGCTGATTAAAGAAAAAACAGAAATGATTTTTGCATTTGAAAACTTGGAAAATTAAGCAGAAATATTTATAATATTACTATAAAAAGTTTTATACAAATAGTATTGCCCAATTTGCAGAGTTGTGCAATTTTGTAACCAAAGTCAAAATCCATTTCTGTTTTTAGTAATATCTTTAAATTGCCAATAGTTGTATTTTTTTACTGAATAAGGGGCCATTTAATCGTTATGCAAATATAGAAAAACCTTTTTAAAATTTTGAGTTTTTAATATATTTTTTTAACATGCATACATGCATATGTATGTATGTACATACATACATATATGGTTAAGCGAAAATATCTCAAAAGTTTTAAAAAGAAATATCCATTGTATTAAAATTTCACAGCCAGAACAGATTAAAATCACCTATCACGTTGCTAAATATATAATACACATATTAATTTATTTTAATTAGCCAAATTAACCGTGTGAAATATGCAATTAGTATAGGCCATTAATATTATGAAAATTGCTATTGATAGATACTTAGAATTCTAACATATTTGTTATCTAAGGGTTTACAAAGAAAAAACTTGAACTAAATAGTTGTTGTGAAATTGATAGGGACTAAGTGGCATTGTAAAACTTAAAATTTATGTGAAAATAATTATTTAATTTGCTTTTAATTAAAATAAATAACAACTATTTGAACAAAGCGAGCTTCTGATTATTCTAATATAATGCAGCTCGAATAGTGATTTCGTTTCTTCCAAAAAATGTTGCCCTTCCCCGGTGCCAAATGTGTTTGATGTTACACTCAACCCTGTCAAAGGGCATGTGTTTGCCTTCTTGTCGTTGCCTAGCTCGCGTGTTTTATAATATTGTCGTTTTAAACAACCATCTGATTTTCAGGGCAACTATCTCCTCTAACAAAGCTACAAAGGTGTGGCATTTTGAGAAACGAACAAACAAATTTTCTCACCCTTTGCCTTTAATTTGGAATCGAACACCAAAAAAGAGAAAGAGGAAATCAAAAGGCGGCATTTTTTGTTAGAAACGAAATCACCATATAAGTACATTAGTTTTAATTTTTATTTTTTTTTCTCAATCGTATTAAAACTTTCCGTTGTGTAATTTATCAATACATGTATGTACATATGTATTTAGCTAATATTTAATAATTGATAATACAATTTATATTTGCATACAAATTCGTTTCGTAGGGTATTGGCTTTAATTTGCTTAACCTTATTTTAATAGAAATATTAGTATTGCTACACCCAACCTAACCTAGCCTACAACCAACGCCACAACCAGTTATTCCGTGTGTATGTACGTATTTAGTGTTAACTTGTTACAAAATACTTAAACAAGGCTATTAAATAAAATACATACCATGCTTTGAAAGGAACCCTTTTAATTGTATAAGAATAATACTTATACTCTATGTATGCTTAGAAGTAGGAGAAACCGCAATAATGCATTCAATAAATTTTAGTTAAGCAACAAATCAGCGCAATTGTATTATAACTTTATTTTATTGTCCCAATTTGAATAATTAAACATGTTATTCATATTTATTTAATACCAATTTATAATACCTTAAATGCTGCGCTATTGAGTGCTTTTGCATGCACCAGTACCTACATACATGTGCACATATTTATTTATGGATGTATGTATGTATGTTCCTTTCACAATAGCAAACAATCAATCAAAGCAATCTCTCTCATTCAGCGTAGATATATCGGAATTAAGGCGCCGCACAGTGTGCCTAGCAGAACAAGCTAGGTGTACAAAATTATCTACCGATATTTTTGGGGTATATAAACACCGTTTTTTTCAACTTGGTTCTTGGTTTCGCAATAGTCAGAACGAATTTTGCAAAATATTTGGTTGCTGAAATTCGGAAAGCTATATTTTCTATTCCCGCGGGCGAAATTGGGAACAAATGGGCACAGATTTGGAAAACGTAGTATGCTATACTTATGTTTACGACTACTGCGTAAAAAGTGCATTTTTTTAAGAAACAAAAAAGTATTTCAGTGCATTCAGTTATTTTGTTGTAAATCTCCAAAGACTTTGAAATAGATTTCCAAAGACTTTAAAATATAAGGATATTCAATTCATATCTCTATCAGTTGATTAATTAACAGCGTTGCACCAATCCTCGAAAAATTTTAAACTTGTAATATAGAGCATGGAAAATAATTGTGTGCAATTTTTTTTTAGTTGAGTAGATGTAATAAATAATAATAATAATAATAATAATAACAACATGTTGGCGATTACGCTCGCGTTTGCGTGTTTGTGCGGAGGTTATCCCGGCATACGTCTTGATATTATAACACAAATAGAGGGCCTTACAGTTTTACGCTGAAATATATTTGGAGGTTTGACATTGCCTACCGAGGGGCGACCGCTGTTAGAAACAACTTTTTCTAATTTAAATGTTGCTTGTAACATGGATCGAACCCAGAGCCTACGGAGTGGTAGTACGCACCTCTAACTACTCAGCTTTGGCGACAACTAGCAACATGATATATTATTAAAAATTCACACAAAATTAAACTCTTCCACAATGAAAGGTTTTTTCTAAGTAAGTATATAAAATCAACTGAAATATTTTTGAGTTTCAGTTAGATGACAAATTCCACAGTCGAATGTAGGACATAGAAAAACTTTCCAGTCAAGGCTTTGGGCATACCCTTTATGTTAATAAGTTACCCTTTCAAGAAATCCGGGAAAGAATTTTGTTCATCTAGCTTGCTCTACACGACACACTGTGCGCCGCTTCCACAGAATGCAGCAATTCTTTAACAACTTTGGTATGTCATTGCTTTGCAACTGCAACGCATAAATGTGCGCATTCAGTTGAGATGCGATTGAAATTCAGTGATGATAAAATGCTTTACAAATTCAATACTTACTCATTCTTAATGATCTCCATTCAATCGCGACTGTATCTGTGTCCTTAAGTTTATTATAAATATTTATGTTGTTATGAATTTAAGTACTAATGTGAATTATTAGTGATGTTATACACTGACCACCACGATTATTCCTAAAACCACACTCAGTACTAATTACATACATACATACATACACTAGCGAACAAAACATGGTGCATGATGATTTTTGTTAAATATTTGGAAATTTTTTAGGCTGACATTTTTTTTGTTATCTCTGAAAAAAAAGGTATAATCTGTAATCAAAACCACGTGAATCAAACTTTAAAACTTCGTACAGAATTTCGAAAAATTCAACAAATTTTCATAAACATTTTCTAGTAAAACAAGAGAAAATTTTATTTTTTTGCTGACGGATTTTTTCATGTAGCTTTCGATATCTCGCGCAGACATGCAACTTTTTTTTTTACATAATGACACTATAACGTCCAAGGTATATGTAAATGATTACACTTTTGCTTGATCGCACCTACTACTCAACTATATAGCCCAAAACCCCTTATTTTTACGCTTACGATAAAAAATAAAATAAAATACTTAGAACCATAGTAAAAGAAAACTAAAATCACCTTGTATTGCCTAAATACCTGAACAAGAAGACTCCATTGCCGTTTTTGATATATCCTTGAAGAAAACTCAGATATAGCTTGGAAATTTGAAATATTAAATCACGTTTTTCACTTTGCGCACACTCAAAGGAAAAAGTGACGACTTTAAGAGTATATTGCAAGAAAACGGTAAATTTTTGGCCAAATATTTGATAACATAGTGATGTAGAATTTTATCTACTTTCATTTGGTACTAAACCCTTCTTTGTATTTTGAAATAAATTTTTTGAATTAACTCGCAATATCGACATCAATTACCCCACTGTGCTCCTACTGCTGAGTGCTTACAATTATCGGCATTTTTAAAGATCGGGTACTGTCGATCCTTTTGAAAATCGTACACTTACTGCTTTTGGTAGCGATATTGCACAACACTACATAGTTGTTACTTCATTAACCGACTTCACAATAAAATTATAGTTTAAAAAACTAAAACCTCGCTATTATAATTTCCATGCGTACTGTCATTAAGTAGGTATGTATGTAAATTGAGAATAGAAATCACGGCATCTTTTAGGCGCATCAATATTACATAGTTACATTCCGAGCTAACAGAAGGGAGGTAATAAAAAGGAGAACGGTTATCAATTCGTCGGAATATTTTTTATTTTTTTGATGTATGTTACCGCATAACTTTGGACCACGTTAACCGATTTCTATAACTCTTTTTTTTTTAAGGAAAGGTGTTACCTCCCAGGTGGTCCCATATTAATTGGGTTTAAATCTGATCATGAAGAAATTAACGATAATCTTAAAATTGTACATGGGAATTCAAGTCGGTTTTGCTTTTTGCTTAAAAATTACTCATCTTCGTATAGGATTATTTATACATATGTATATAAATACATATGTATGTATGTACATTATGTAAGCTTATAAATTCATTTTGCGTTCTGCATATTAATTGTGCATTTAAATAGTTACTTTTTTTAACTTTCGTAGTTGTTTGCCAGAAGATGCTTACGGATACATACATACCTATGTATCTAACTATCAGGGTGATTGGCTCAGTTTTTCCCAACCGATTTTTGCCGTTTTTATCCAACGATATTTTTTTTTGCATAGAATAAATCGATATTGTCTGTAGTATCCTGCATCTTAAATTTCGCTGTAAAAGCAATTTATATTTTATTGAAAGCGTGTCTTGAAATCAATTAATTTTTTTTTTTTTTTTATTTAAAAAACAAAGAAGTTCATTCTCGAATGGAAATATAAGACAATCGCCCGCTCTCTTTAAAATTTCAATTCTATAATGGGCTGGATTTCGAATTCATAACGAAGGGAAAATAAATTGGACAACGAAAGCTCCGTTTTGTTGGAGAATGGCCTCGCTCTCGAATCGAATACGAAGGTGAGATTTGAAAAAAAAAAGATTTCTTTTCCTAACATTTTCGAATAGTTAACCAAGCTCAATGTTTATTGGAAAAAGATTGGAGTAATATTTCAAATTTTTTTTTCAGATTTTTTGGTGCTCCAGAACAATATTTTGCAAATATTTTTCATAAATTAATATTGATAAAAATCAAATAAAAGTAATTGCGCATTAAAAAAGATGTAAATAAAAGGAAATAGAAGAATAATGAAATTTATAGGTTATAGTGAAACGAGGAAAAAAGGTCTTAAAAGTTGTTTATGTCAATAATTTAGGAATTCCTCAGGCGCTAGACATCAACCATATTTTAATTGAAAAACAAATTTCAGTGATCGGTGGTTTAAATTCTGACTCAGTCCTATTCCATTTTTGGCTTCCATTTCTGACTAACTGTAAGTGTTGTCCAAGCACGAAAAATTAAAAACAAATAACCAGTTAGACGGGTTTTTTCTGAATTAAAATTGGGGAACAGGTTTTTTTTTTTAATTTTTTTTTCGGTTTCGGAAAAAATTCTAATCATCGAACACCCTAGTAACTATGTACATATGAGGTACAACATACATATTACACTCCATTCAAGTTGTTGGAGCTGCAAATGTGCCAACTGCCTTTTAAGCTTCAATCAAAGGAAAACAAATCGACAAATTTATTGCACATGTACATATATACATACATACATATGTAGATATATATGTACAATATTTTATAATTTGCAACAACTCTAAAAGGCTACTAACAATATGGTGCATTTGTACCAGTATTTCATCGTATTTTCGAGAACTTGGAAAAGTATAAAATTATTCGTTTTATTTGAAAAGCTGTTTTTATTTAATAAATGCGTCATTTACGTATGTAAATAGATGAATTGTTTTTTCTTTAACTTAATATAAAGTAAATATTTTGCTTACCTTAAAAAAGTGGGTTCAATGGTAGAACGCATTCTTAAAAAATGCAAAACTTGGGAAGTTTGTATCAAACGAATTGAGGAACGGAAGATCGACCTATCTTGGCAGCCCGTTCGAAAATGCCCTATCTTAGAAAACTTTTCAAGAACGCCCTATCTCAACATATTTTCAATACATTTTCAGTTGAGCTAGGGCGTTCTTAAGCCAAGTTCCGGAATATGGCGTTCTTGAAATGTTTTCTCAGCTAAAGCGTTTTCGAACGGGTTGCTGAGATATGTCGGTCGATCTTCCACTCAGCCGTCGATATCAGTTTTCACATGCAAATAAATACGCAATTCGAAACTAGACACACTCCTTGACATATTTTTAAGACAAAGAATTGGTAGCATTGCTCAAATAAAACTCACGTCCATACACAAAAATTATGAGATGAAGAAAGCTTGATAAGCTTTCTAAACAAATATAAAATTAGAAGTAATTCAGAAGCAATCAAATTTGCTGATATTTTGACTTACATACTACATACAGTGACTCAAACCAATGACCGCGTGTTGATTTTCTTCAAATATTCGTAATGTTTTTCGGGCAAATTTTTTCTTTGTTATTTTTATATAAACATATCGTTTAAGCTTTAACCAAAACCGTGTAAAATACAGTTTGAAACTTTATACAAAACTTAGGAACAACAAATTTTCATGAAAATTTCAACTTTTTATTCTGAATTTTTAGAAATTTTTGGGTATGCAGTTTTATAGCCCATACAATTTTAGTCTAATGAAGTGCAAGTTTCAAACGGCGAAAAAATCGCGTTGATTTTTGAGAATTTTTTTTCGGTGAAGCATTTTTGCTCTTTTTTCATATAAGTTGGAATTTCTTATGAAATAAAACGCGGGAGACCATCAGCAACAAAATTTCAAAATATCAACGCAAGTTTTTGTAAATTGCGCTTGTTATATTAAAAAACGCGAAAAAGTAGCCTCCAAAAAAAAAATTCTCAAAATCAAATCAAATCAAAAAAATCAGAATAAAAATTTTAATTTTGATGAAAATTTTTTGAATTTTCCAAAATTTTGCATAAAGTTTGAAACTGTGTTTTACACGGTTTTGGTTAAAGCTTAAACGATATGTTTATATAAAAATAAAGTTTAGACGATATTTTTATATAAAAATAACAAAAAAAAAATTAGCTAGAAAAATATTACGAATATTTAAAAAAAGCAACCGTGGTCATTTGATTGAGTCACTGTACGTATCTGGGATGAAAAAGTAGTTTCAATTGTAACGTTTTCCGACGTTTGCTGTCCGAAAGGTACATTAGGTAACTTTTTTTTCATTTTAGGTACAATTTATTTTTTAACATAATTACATGAAATTCCTTACGTCTAGCGTTTACCTTGAGCAGTTTCAGTTTTTCACTTACTTAATTACAATCATACATGAATTATAATGATACTTTTAACGGTACAAGTTTATACGAGGGCAATATGCAAAGTCAATGACTTTTTGATAAAAAATATATATACATTTTTCGGCAATAAAACGTTTTATTTCTCAACACGAGTCTCCTTTTAGCACGATACTTTTAGTACAGCGTTGTTAAATATTTTTAAATTTCTTCCAAATAAAAGGGTTTCAAGGTCCTCCAAATAAGCGTTTATTTCACTTCATTCGCTCCAGCAATTTTTTTGGGTTTAAAAACTGGAAATAGTCACTTGGGGGGCTAAATCTGGTAAATAGGGTAGTAGTTCGTAGTTGGTGGATTTTTTCTATGGTGACTACACACGTGTATACCCGTGCATTGTCTTGATGGAACAGCACTTTTCAACCCATCAGTCCAAAATCCCGTGAGTAAATCCTTATAATTTGTGCTTTGGCATGGAAAAAATGCTCAAAACCATTTACAAAAAAACAAATTTACACCAAATTATGCTAGCATTCAATGGCCTACAAAACTACATACCCGAAAAATTTCTAAAAAATCAAATCAAAAAGTTGGAAATTTTCCTGCAAATTAATGGAGATTTTGTCGAATTTCCGTAGTTTTTGGGCAAAGTTTGAAATTTCGGTGTTTACTGTTTTTGTTGTACTATGAAGGCGATTTTTATAAAACACTTTATGCATATTAACAAAATAAGATTTTTTTGGGGTGTCCCACTTTGTCTGTGAGTAACTGTATACTACATACTCGTACTTTGCGATATTAGGTACAATTTGAAATTTCCATGTTTCATCGCTGATACATGCATGTATGGGTGTATCTACATATATACTATTTATGTATTGGGCTATACTTAGTATCACCGGACGTAATTTTAATTTAAAAATGGTCTTAGGCCCACTTAAAACCAAACAAATGTGAGTAAGCTAGTAAATGAGTCACAGCTTGTTTTGCACGGATTGCGCTCACTAAGATAACGTGATGGACAAACGATCTGATTATATTAATTATAGAGTTTGTGCCATGTGTTGGGATAAACCTAAATGCTAAGTTCCGAATAATTAAATTTTCTTGCCGGGTTCCTCATTCATTTTTGCTGCCCGGCTCAGCTCTATCACTGACAAAGAGTCTATTGTTGGTAGAACTGTGTCAGTGCTCAGTTAAAGCAAAGATCTGATTCTTGTTTTGTCATCTATAAAATAATTTTAATTTAGGTACGCCTTCTTAAGTGAAGCCATTTTAAAAAGCATACCTACGATGGGTTGCAAAAGTGCTTCCCTGCGTGGCTTCCAAAAGCGCTTTTCTAGCATTACAAATGATTTTCAATATATATTTTAAAACATATTTAATATTAACCGTAAAGAAGTATGGTTTTTATGAACTAAAGATGCAGCTTTAGAAGAACTCCTCTAAAATGCCAACTGAAGTCTTACAAAAGTCCTTCTGGAAGCCATTCTCTGGTAGCAAAAGCAGAAGCCGTCGAGAAAAGAGAGCAGGAAATTATCTACTAACTTTAATCGTAGTTATTAAATTTACGTTCTTTTCTAATGCACTTACAAATTTATTTACGTAAAATAATATAATTTCAAATTTTATATGCGTATATTTTTATTATTTTTGATAACTGATAGGGGGCAAGTTTTCATATCATACAACCATAGAACCACACGCGCTGATTAATGCTTATAAGGTTGGTTAAGCATTCGTATTTTATAGACTTCAAAAGAATATACATACATACATACATACATACATATACTGCTTTATGTACATTCATATTCATATAAATACTTGTAATACGTATCACTGAACATTGAAATGATACTGTAGCTCCTTAAATGACAATACTATTTTAACAGCCATAAAATCTGTTGTAAAGACTAAAAACTATACACATCGTTGCTCTTTAAGGTGGCTCGCAAAGAAAAAACAAAAATTTGCAAAATAGACCATAAAAGTCGTAACGTTCGTAATAGGCGTAGTTTTTGTTACAAATCTTTTTTAACTTGCGTCACTATTTTAGTTATTAAAAAAAATCAAAAAATCATATACATAAATACGTGCTCAAGAAACAAATATTTTCTTCTATAAAAATTTCTTAAACCAGTTTGTAGCTCTCAAGAAGAAAATGCTCGTATATTTATTTCTTCAGGAAAATTAAAATCCATACTTTTTCAAGCAACAGAAAATATGAAAAATATTTCTATTGATTTTTCTTGAGAGCTGGAAACTAGATTTAAAGAGCTCTATAAAGTGACATTTTCATACAAATTTTAGTTTTATAAAACAGTTGAAGTGTTCTTCGTTTTTTATGAATTTGGCTGTAAGCTTAAAAAGGTTTTTTTTTTAATCGTGATGACACCTACGTCTATACATTGTCTTTCGGTAAACATGTCATTGTGAATGTTAAAAACGCTTATTCGCTTTTCAAAGTTGTTTCCATGGACACAAGTGTTTTAAGAACCCATTTTTGCGAGAACAGATAAAAAAACATGGCTTTGTGCGGCAACAAGTGCGTCAATAAGTAAATATGTATGTATTTGGAAATAATGAGAAAAAACCCAACCCATTCCGTAAAACAAAAAAAAATAGTTTTTTTTTTTAAGACAGAAAGTTGCTCACACGAAAATAAAACGGGTCTGTTACGATATGTCGAAATTTAAAATGTCGAAACTAAAAACACCGAAAAAAATTTGGAAAAAAATAGTTAGAAAGTCAAGAATGTCGAGAAAAAAATTGTCGTAAAGAAAAATGTCGAAAAAAATATATCGAAATAATGTAATTATATTATTTCAACAGGTTGAGTTATTTAAGGCAAATTCCACAAATCCTAAGTACTAATATTATAAATGTGAAAGTTTGTGAGTGAGTATGTTTGTTGCTCCTTCACGCTAAAACGTCTAGATATATTTCAATTAAATTTGGAATACATATAGTTTATATCCTGGCTTAACATATAAAATATTTTTTTTTTAAGAGAGTTGCCACCTCTTTCAAAAGTTAAAATCGATTAATTAACAAGTTAAACAAAATATTACAGCAATGTGTGTGTCAAACGAAAGCTGTTCAGAAACTATATGTTTCGGAATATTTTTTAAGAGGGTTACCACCTGTTAAAAAAGTAAAAGTCGATTAATTGATAACTAAATATACTTTAAGACGGTTGCTATCTGTTTAAAAAGTTAAAATCAATTTTATTAAAAAGTTGAAACGAAATATTTTAATGTGGGTATCAAACGAGATAGGCTTTATTATAGGAATATTTGTAACGGGTTGCCATCTTTTCAAAAAGTTAAAATCAATTTAAATAACACGTTAAATAAAATATTATAATGTGTGTCAATGTGTGAGTGAGCGTTGAGAAAGCTTTATTTGGAAAATACCTTTGAATAGGGTTGCCTCCTTTTTAAAAACAAATTAACCGTTCGTCGATCTTTGGGTAGAATTCTATCTAAAATAATATCTAAAAAAGTTTAAATTCAAGCAGAAATGTCCATCTATTTATTCTGTTCAAGCTACATAAATGAAATATACCAATGGGATTTTGACATGAAAAAAGAAGTGTGGGCAGTAGGGTAATTGACGCATTTTTCCAAACCGGTTTTTTTTGAAATTTGGATTTTTCGAATATCGAATAAACCGGATATTTCTGTTACATTTAAAGGGGGTAAAAGGTAGTATTTAAAAGCTGGATAATTAAAGAGATATCGTAATTAATTCCCTTGGTAATAACAAACGTAAATTAAGATTTCAATTTTCTTACAATATTGAAAATACCAACATATTTAACAGAACTTAAAATGTAAGGGAACTTACAATATTCGAAATGACACATTTTGTAAGTTAAGAAACAAACACATACATATATATATTTTTTTTTAATTTAACCTTTTCTAAGCACTAGCCTTTCCTTTTGATTCCCACTCACTATTGACTAAAGTTTTTAGGAGTTAAACTTATCACATCTTAAAATGTGTAATAAACTTTTTTTTGTGAATCAGTATGGCCTTAATTTATACACAAATCTAAATACTTACATATGTAAGTATGTATATTTATTTTAGATATGTAGTTTTTATTTTCAATAAAGATATTCTTATTGGTTCAAATGAGTTCCGCATTAGAATTAAATTTGTTCATTGCAATCTGTAAGATAATCACAGTTAAAGAATTTACAAGCTTCACCGCAACGTGATAATATTTCTGAATAAATCTCGTGTTTGCGATCATTAATTTAATACATACGTGTATGTACATATGTACATCTGTACACATTACAACGAAAATGTTTACTATTCTTTAGAGTAAACCTGCACTCAGAAAAAAAGCATTTCCTTAAAACAAGAAAACAGTTCTGTTCTGTAAGGATTCTAATCCTTATTTTAGAGTTACTGTTTTTTGCTAAATATAACGAAAAATTTACTCAATTTGAGAAGTTTTTCCTTAATTCAGGTTCATGCTAAAAATAGGGCGTCATTAATTTGAGGAAGTAAATTTACTCAATATAAATTTCCTTAAATAATTTTGAATTTTGTCAGTGCTGTTAAGACAAAGTTAATTGCTTTCCTGGCAAATGTCGGCTGTGGCGTCGCGTGAAGACTACTGCTTCTGGTTCTGAGATCGCAGGTTCGAGTCCGGTTGAAGGTGGTTAGCGTAAGGTAAATCAATTATTACAATTTAAATATAAGTTACAAATTGTAAACTTAATTTCATATATGAAAAAACATAAATACTCAAATATCATAAAAAATAATTTAGATTTTTTTAAATGCAATTTAAAAAATTACAATTAAAAAAATATAAAAAAAATTCCTGCTCTTGGACTCGAAACCTTGCATCTCTCGACTAGCACTCCAGAGCTTTTCTCTGTCGGCCATTGCCACTTATTCCTTTCACGGGACCAGTATTTTTTTTTTAAACTAAGGAATTGTGTTTTCCTTAAACTGAGTCAAATCGTTTACTCATATTTAAGGCAGCCATGTCATTGGAGCCATTTCCAGACCTTAGTATAATATACTTCTTTCCTAGCATCAATGAATCTTTTTTCTGAGTGTGTATTTGCAAGACATAGTTCATTGCTCGTGATATCGATGAGGGGGAAAAAACAAATAAAAAAACATTTAATAGTATCATTTTACAGCGCATAAGATTCGTAATTTTCAAGTGTTCACGTGTTTGTATGCAAGTGCTTTAATTTTTTTTTATCTGTACATATGCATATCAGTTGGTTTTTACTTACATGTTACCAATATTCAAATCAGTTTTGACAATACTACACATATATCTACACATATGCACATATGTACATATGTAGTAGCAAACTGGAAAGTTAGATTTTATCTTCGCCGAAGCCGATCGGATGTAAATTTAAGAATTCATCGACAAAGGTTTAAAAACATCGATAGCAACAGTTGTTGCAAAAAAAATTTTAATGCAAATTTACTTTGAATGACCTTTTTAACTTGAACAAATAAAGAAGTTTAAGTTTGGCCGAAACCGAACTTTATGTACCCGGCGCACGTATTAAATATCGTTTTATCACCTTTCTGTAAACTACATGATTATCTTTAAATAAGAAATTTATGCCAAAATTTTTCGTACCAAAATAACCAAAGTACAAGTTTGTATTAAAAAAAATTACTTTCATAACACTTTAGTAAATATTAATCTATGTATGGATCTGCATTTGTATGTATGTATGTATCAACTTAGTATTAATTATAGAACGGTTCTTTTAATATTTTTGGGGCTCCAAGTTGACTTAAGAATTAGAATTCGAATCTGTCGAAAAAAATTAACCCGTCGTTATGTATATATATTTACAGTTACTCACAATGTTTTCCAGGTTAATTTTTTTTCTTATTATTCTATAACAATATTGTCCAAGACTTAACCAAAATCATCACATAAATTATTTAAACTTTGTACACAATTTAGGAAACTTCAACAAATTTTCATCAAAATTTCCACTTTTTAGTCGAAATCTTTACAACATTCTTGGGTGTGCACTTTTATAAACCATACAATTTTAGTCTAATAAAGTGCAAGTTTCAACCGGCTAAATAATCGCGTTGATTTTTAATATTTTTTTTTTTGTTTACGGCTCTTGCGGTTTTATATAACAAGTGAATTTTATAAAAACTGGCGTTGATTTTTAGAAATTTTTTTAGCGAGCAGTCTGCCGCGTTTTATTTCATAAGAAATTCATCCTTATATGAAAAAAGTGCAAAAATCAGTCAGTAAAAAAAAACATAGGCTTGTGAAATTTAAATTTTTTACCCCTTCCAATAATCAATTTTATAAATATTTAGGTAGGTTAAATTAAACTACATGTTTGGACTTTTCTAGCACATCCAGACTTATTTCTATTGAAGACATGTATATTTTTGAATTGTTGGCAATTTGCATGAAAAGCCAAAAATTAATTAATTTAATTTAATTAATTGTATTAGTTAACAATACCAATAAAGAGACAAAGTAAATCATAAAAACTTATGAAATTTCGAAGCTAACGCTAAGAAAAACGATAAGAAGTACTTTATTTTCTCGAAAAATTTACGTAATGGATTTTTTTTTTTATTATTTGTTGTTGGTGGCGTAGCACCTAATACCTACCGAAATTGCTATTAAGTTTTCAAGAAGAAAACCAGACAGGCCTGTGTAATGAAAGACCTGATTTTCCTGAAAAGAAAAAACAAAAAACAATTAATTTAAAATTAAATTTTTATTTGAAAACCCAGCAGTATTAGCTGAAAATACACCCAGAAAGACTAACTAAATCAGAAAGATTTATGTAAATTCGAAATTACCGCTACTAATACCCGTTAGCACTATGAAAAATGAAAAAAAGCAATTTCTCGGAAAATTTACGTGATGATATTTTATTTTATTTTTTTTCTGTGACTTTTTTTCGTCTCGTGGCACGATTATTTTACCATAGAAATTATTTTCGTCTTCTCATTATAATTATCGGGGATTATTATTTTTTTTTTTCGTCTCGCGGGACAATTATTTTACGGTGGACATTATTTTTTGTCTTCTCATAATAATTATATGGGACTTTTATTTTTTCATCTCCAGGGACTTTAATTTCAAGACGGAAATGCTTTACGTCTCTCTACTTTTATTGAAATAAAACTTTTTAATTGAGTTCGGAGATTCAACGCGAGGTTTGAAGTTAAAGGGCTTTGCTCTTACGTGGTTTTAGTTTTTTGAAAAGGGTTGCCAGAGGTTAGCAAATCAAATACCAATAATCGAACTCAGATATTTGCGTTTAATTTCGTGAAATCGGCAGTATATGTATCAATTCTTTTATTATGAAAAGACGTAAATAATTTTCGTATTGAAATAAACGTCCCGAAAGACAAGAAAAATAAAAATCCCATATAATTATTATGAAAAGACGAAAAAAAGATATTTCTCGTAAAAAGTTATTATACAAAGACGAAAAAAATTTCTCTTAAAACAAGGCGACGTCTTTGATCCCAAATATTAGCATAATAATTATTTTGGGTCTCTAAAAAAAAAAATCCGCACGTGATCATTTGTTTGAGTCACTGTATTTTTGTAAACATTTATTTTTTATGCATTTATAAACATACATATTTATGTGTTTGTATTTATTATCTTGGACTGCCTTAGAAGCCTTTTTTAAATTGATGGCTTGCATTTTCAATTATACGAACAATCTATAGTATCAGTGCTACTGCATCCCTCACACCTGCGGCTAATCAATATATTGATATGCATCCATGTGGGTACATACATACATACATACATAAGTATGTAAATAGAAGCGTGGATTTGATCGCAGAGAATTAAGTGAATCAACCGCAGCAAGCTGCATACTTGATATGTACATATACATACATACATAAATACATATGTACACTGGCGATCAAAAGTGAGTGCATTGTGTATTTTTTTTAATATTTGCAACGTTTTTCAAGTTAAAGTTTTATTTTTATTTAAAAAAAATATAAGGTTCATGCTTTAATCAAAATTACTTAAGCCAAACTTTCAAACTTCATACAGAACTTAGAAAAATCGACAAATTTTCGTCTAAATTTTGAGCTTTTCAATCTGAATTTTTAGAAAAATTTTGAGTAAGCAGATAGATCGTTTTTTTTTTTTTTAATTCTAGTAAAACAAGTGCAAGTTTTAAGCGGCTAAAAAATCGCGTTGATTTTTAATGATTTTTTATTGCTGACGGATTTTGCGGTTTTATGCATATAACAAGTGCAGTTTATAAAATATAGCGTTAATTTTATTTGCAAATGGTTTTGCGCATTTTATTCCACAAGAAAACCCCTTTTACATAGTGGATAGCAGTGCTGCAAACCACTCCGGTTCAAAATTTTCAGACTCCGATTTCAGGCAATTTCAGTAAATCAGAAAAAATTATATGAAATTGGGTGGAATTTTTCTACGTTCTGTAAAAGGTTTGAAAGTTTGACTTATGTGGTTTAGATGAAAGCATGAACCATATTTTTATAAAACAACACGTAACATGATCCACTGAACGGATCTTAACCAGACTAGTATGGGACCACCTCTGAGACACTACCTTTCCGATGCAAATTATCGAAATCGGTTGACGTGGTCCAAAGTTATGCGGTAACATACATAAAAAAAAAAAAAAAAAAATTCCGACGAACTGATAGCCTCCTCCTTTTTTGGAAGTCGGTTAAAAATAACAAAAAGATTGAACTTGAAAAACATTGCAAATATTAAGCCAGAAAACCCATGCCCTCACTTTTGATTGCCAGTGTACAGACGTATTTATGACGACATCAGCGACAATTGCATTGAGTAACCCGGCTCGTTGGTCGCGTGCACTTCATTGTGGCTTTGGGGTTATTCCACTTATTCCAATTGATGTTCTGAAAGTGTTTGCAATACATATACATACTCGTACATATGCGTAATACATTTATGTATGTAAAACATACATATGCTTTATTTCATATATTTACATATATACATATGTACATATATATGCACCTTTGTACTATATACATATGTTTGCATGCATGCAAAACCTATGCATGTATGTACATATGTATGTTAATAAAGTTTTTTCAATATTTTTGTCACGCAAACTAAACAACAACTGTTACTGCTTGTACGTTCCTTTTCATTTCTTTCAATACGTTTAATTTTGTTGTAGGTACTTATTTGTATTTTTGTTTTTTTTCGAATCCGTAATTTTTGCGCTTAAATTAGCTTATCAAAAAAAAGACAATTTACGTTAATTTAATTATTTAATTTTATGTGTCTGATTATTTAAAGTAGATATTTTAAATTAAGTCGGTATGTTGTCATTACGTTGCAGTGGGTTTTACCCATTTTTTTTTTTAGCGCGAAACGCCAGTACGTAGTTGCACAAAAAATATTTAAATAAAATCGATCAACAGCATTTACATGAATACATATTTAGTGTTGGTGGCTGCTGCTCACAACGCATGCGTGCGTGCAGCTGATGTTTGTTGCTACGTAAATTAACACAAACTGCATAATTTCTCGGAAAAGTCCATTGAAACATGTCCAACGAGTTGTTACAAATAATCAATGCAATTGGCTGACGGAAACTTGCACTTTTATTTTAGGTAATTTACATATGTTTGTAAATGAGGGCATACATAAATACATGCACTGTCGCGTGCTGCTTATTAGCTGTGCGCAAAGTGCTTCGTGGAAATTTGTAAAAATGTCAAATTTAATCCTAATTATTTTCAACGGTGCTATAGCGCTTTGTACCACGATTTGTTTTTTTTTAGGAAAAATGGAAAAACCTAAAAAAGTATAAGCGGTAGGAGTTATAGCTGCTATTTCGGAGATCACCTCATCACCTCACCAGACTTCTTTCTCTAGACTTCAGCAGAAATCGAACCCGCGTCATTGATGTGAAAAGTCAGTAAGCCAAATCCGAAACTGGTTTTTCCTAGGCTGGATATATTCCAGTGTTCGATAATATGATATATATCGATAATTCGATGAATCTCAAAAGCTCTAAACTCCGATAACTCAACAAAATTCGATAACTCGACCAATTTCTATAACTGCGAGTTTGGAGTCCTCGATAAATTTCGATAACTCAAAAATGTTTATTACTCTATATAAACCGCTAAACTTTGGCTACCCCTTTAAATTTCGACAACTCAGTTAGTTTTGATAGCTCCATATTTTTTTAAAAGCTATCGACAAATTTCGATAACTCGTTACACTCTGGTAACACGATAGAATTCGATAACTCGATATATTTTGAAAATTCCAAAAACTTTGTTTCGCCAAATTTCAGTGAATCAATATAGATCTCTATAAGTTGAAAGAACTCAATGCATTACGATAATTCTATAAATTTCGTTAACTCTATGAAGAATTATAATTCAATAAATATTGATAACTTGATAAATTTCATTAACTTGACAAATTTCGATAATTTCATAAATAACTATCCGTAAATTTCGCCAACTAAATAAACATTGATCAATTTGAACAATTCGATAAACATAAACAACTCGATAAATTTCGATAACTATAAACTTCGATGATTCGATAAGCTTCGGTAACTTGATAACTTTCGGCAACTACATTTTTTATGACTGTATTTATTTCAATAAACTTTCTTACCCTTTCAGTTACCCTAATTCTTATGTATTTCTCATTGTTTTGATTTTCGTTATTATCTTAAATTTTTTCTTCACTTTTTTGTCTTAGTCGTTTTTGGGCCATTTTCGCAGTGCAGAGTTAACTCACTTACTGAAAATCTGCAGTTAACTTCCGATTGAGAGTTAATACGTAACTGTGAAAACGAACCTTTATCGTTTATTTCTTCATCACATTTATCTTTATTACAAAGTTTAATTTCAAATACGAAGTAAAACAAAATGCGAACAGAACTTCAATTAAACAGATTGCAACCAAAATTATACACAAATACGGAAATGTTTAAACGAAGATTGTGGCCGTATTTTTCAACCAATTTGGAAACCACCAAAAATTGTCCTCATCTACAAACAACTTGCCAATGGTCTTCTTGGTTTTGAAATCGGTTCGGTAGAATCGCCAAACGCACGGTAATAAAATTTATGTTGGCGTTTTAATATATAGATTTTTGTATAATTTTAGGCAGGCTAGTCCTAAACTAATTATAATTATTTAATGTAAAATGAAATTCATTCGAATTTATAAGTTATATTTCGTTTGTCAGGAGCATCAAAACTATCTGTGTGCCAAATCTCCCCTGCGCCGAGATCTCCCCTAATGAAATCTTTTCATTACCATACATTCATCGTCCAATACCGATCTCATCTTATACGAACGCTTCTAACATTGTTCAAGTAAAATTTAGTTGATCACTTCGATGAATGATGTAAGAAAATTCGTAGCAGGATATGGCAACTATACTTAACTAGATCTTTGAGCTTACTTAAATAAAAGCATGAGTATCTGCGCATTGATAACACTAAAAAATATTTTTTATTTCTTTTTCTTACGTCAGTTTTGTACATACAATTGGCTGTAATCAATATTTTCTTATGCGCATTTTGAAGTCTTATCGGAACGTGTCTAAGTATAAGTAAATTGATTTTAATATCATATCTTCATCACGTAAAAGTTGTCTCAATGAGTCAATGTATTTTCCTACACTTGTGGTGAATACACAGTTACAAATTTCCGAAAACCTATAACATATTTTATAAAAAGTGCTTATTTTGCCTACGTCAAATCGAATATTGTGGATGAAATATATGTAAACTTTACAATGAAAAGCATGGTGTGACAGCGGGCTTGTGGTCAAAGCAGCCATATGAAGACTCTTACTTCTATGTAATTCGCGTGATGTTAACGTAAAAAAAATATCTATCCGATTTAAAATCGGCTAGAAGACCTTTACGATATTCAGAGCAATTACCACAACAACCTTTTGTTACATCCTTGACCCATCATTCGAAGAAATCCCCAATGAGTAGTGTTACTGATTTAGAAAAAAAAAAGAAAAATTGTTGGCGTCAGGCAAGGCAAGGCTTTACTGTTTTGTTTAGTTTTTTTTTTAATGTTTACTTATAGTGCACTTGTGACGGGCCGGCTAAAAAAAAATGATTTGTTTAAGAAATAGTTCGATTATTTCAACATCTTCTCATAAGTACATACTACATATCCGTGGCCACAAGCAATAACCGCCTATGTCGACTTAAGAAAAAATGGAGTTGTATATGCTATCGAATTCTTGAACCACTATTCCATGCGTATGTGAAATCCCCATCTCGCCAGTTAGACTACTTTAAAAGTTAAAGGTTTTCCCATAAGGATTGCGTCTAAAGTAGCAGCCCTACTCAGACATCCTGGTTTTCCAGGATTTGTTTTGATTTAAACAAATTGCCCTGGCGCCCTGGTCCACACTTAAATTGTCCTGGTTTTTAAATGAAGCAAATGCGGACACCTATCTAATTTTTAGCAGATTTTCGCTTTGAAAAAAGGTTAAGCTTTCTGTCATTAGTAGTCGAAAATCGATAATGAAACATTTTTTATCTGGGGAATTTACCTTCTTTCTGTTAAGTTTATTTGGTTAAAATCTAATTCTGTAACTTCGGGCAAATGCCAAAAAATGTTAAGTTTCTGAACACGCACTTCACTGAGGGGTCACATATACCACGAAGTAGATAATTTCAGGAGTTAAAATCTCTTCTAAAAGGCCTTTCTGAAAGTCATTCCTTTCGCCTTCATTTCTTGTACGGAGTGGCACAAATTCAAAGGCTTCTGCTTTCGGTACTCAAAGAAGAGCTTCGAGAAGGGCTTTTGTAGGACGCCTTTTGAAGAAGTTCTTTTCCAGCTGTTTTTAGTTCATAAAAATCATACTTCTTTAAGGAATTTAAATATTTAAGGTTCAGATCAAACATGTTTTATTGAGATTTAAAAAAATTCAAATTCTTTCCGACTACCTCTGTGTGCATCAAGTGTGCATGACGTATTTCAAAAATTAATAAGTTCACTTACTATTGCTTTTACTTCTCTACTATTCTGAGTCATTTACGTATGTAAATGTTTGTATTACATACTACAGGCCGCGTTACAAGATTACCGCATTGTATTACGACTGCGGGTGCGAACAATTGAGTCAACTTTTATAAGTATGTAAATTTATGCGAGTAACAGCGATAAGGCGGGTAATAGTAATACAGGTAATTAAGCAAGCGTGCAACTGGCGAACTAGTAAGCATTGCAGAAGATAACAATTTTCATAAAGTTATCGAATTGAAAAAAATTCTGATATAAATTTATTGCATTTATTTATGTAGAAGATGCGTTCCACAGCTTATAAATGCAAAAAATACTTTTTTTAGGTGTTCTTTTGGGGAAAATTTATCAAAATTAGTCAAAAGCTTGGTACAATACAGCAATCTTGTATTGAAAAATTTCAACAAATTAAGTATTTTTCGTGATTGGGATACGATTTGCACCAAATTTCGGCAAATTCTCAATAGTGTGACACACTGCCTTTAAACTTGTATTTATACGGATGTTGGTAAAGAGTGAACTATAAAAAACTAACCAAAATTAAATAAAAACAAATATAATATTTTATAACTTGTCAAAATTTGGTGCGGCTATAATTTTTTCGACTACTGTACATAAGTTGACTATGATTATTCGGCCGTGCTATCATAGTAGCACAATGCCACTAATATTTGACTTACAAACAAAATACGAGCAGGAATTTCAAAATTTTAACTCTATGTGAAATATTTTATTTTTATCAGTATTTTTCTTTTAATCAATCTATGTTGAAATAAAAGTGAAAAAAAATAAATAAAATATTTTGTGATCGAGTGCGAATGTACATTTGACAGTGCGCCTGGAAAAGTTTATCTATTCAAGAGTCCAAATTTATATTTAACCTTTGTAATTAGTAAATTTTATTGTAATTATATTATTTAATAACTTCACTTTTTATAAATTTATGCAATAATATCTTTAATACCTTTAACCTTTCAATGGCCTTAATTTGCTTTACTCTGTTTACCTTTCGATATTCACACAATGAACTAATACAGAGTTAATTACATACGTACAAAAGTAATCGTATAGCATTGCATTGCATTTGATTGCGATATTAGTAAATAACTGTATTTTGTGAAAGTTTACTACTTTTCAGTGATTCAGTGCCGCAATGAAAAGCTACATAATACAACGCATATACATACAACTTAATCTTAGGCGATTTAGTTTTCAGCTTCGTCGTCTCCCTTAAGCTCAATACCACCACTCCATGCAACCATTCTGCAATTTTTCGATTAATTACCACTAAATAATGAAATTTTTGAATAACCGAATTTATTGAATACTTATCGTTTTTCAACTTTCAGTAAACTGCATGATAAGCAAGAGTGTTCTTCCCGATTTCGAACATTTTCGATAACACGCTATGTTATATTAAAGTAATTGGACCAAGTTTGGTGGAAATCGATAAAGCGGTTATCGATACACACAGATGTTGTCGTAAGTGGGTGGTGCCACGCCCGTTTTCCAAAAATCTTTAATGCTGTTTCTTGTTAAGAGATTATTGTAAGTTTGACTAAATTGGCGTCTTTAGTTATTGAAATATCGGAGTTTTCGTATTTCTGAAATATGCCGTTATGGTAAGAGGGCGTAATTTTAGTCCGATTTCAAAAATTGTCAACATATTGCTTTTTGTTTTTTTGGTTAATAATTGTACCGAGTTTGATAGTAATTGATAAACCGATTACCGAGATATATGTACATATCTAGGCGTAGGTAGGCGGTGCTGCATCCATTTTCCACAATTTTTTCTTGATATCATTTTCTGCTGAGAGGCCATTGCATACATTGATTTTGAGTGAATTAGTTTAAGTACTTACTAATTTAGCGCAGTTTTCGTATATCTGTAAATTTGCGTCATATGGGAGGTGGGCGGGCGTGGTCCTTGCCTGATTTCATAAATTGTCAACGAGTTTCTTAGTAAGACCCTATGCAATGATCCCGCCGAATTTGGTGGGGATTGGTAACGGGATTACAGAGATACAGCATTTCATCATAAGTGGGCGGTGCCATGCCCATTTTCCAAATATTTCATAGCTATCTCATTTTATGCCAAATTGTACTTGACATTCCAACTTTCAACAATTTGCATCCAGTATTTGCCGAAATATCGTAGTTTTTTTCATTTTTCGAAAATACCGTTATATGGGGGGTGGGCGTGGTTATTGCCCGATTTCGCCCATTTTCAATACCAACCTACCTTGAATAAAGGGCAAGCTACTTACCGAATTTTGTTAACATATCTCAATTTTTTCTCGAGTTATCGTGTACACTGTACACGGACAGACGGACGGACAGACATGGTTTAATCGATTTCTATTTTTATTCTGAGCATTTATGTATACATTCGTCTATATCTATCTCGAATCGTTTTTGGTGTTGCACAAGTGCGCTCAGGCATAAAAACTTAGAGCCATCATCGAATATCTCTTCTTGCCTTCCGAGGTTGGAGGCGTGGACTTTGTAAAGACAAAATGAGATTTTTCTTATTTTGCAAGGAGTTTAAGCTGGACGAAATATTGGCAAAACACGAAAGTAGAAATTGATGTATTTTGGAACGAATTTCCGTCATCCCTTGTCAAATTTGGTTTGGAGACGAACCGGTTTTTCGTTGCCAGGTCTGCTATTATAAAGCTGATGCACAATTTAAACGAACCTATTCTTCTGTAACTTTTCAAATTAAACTTTGCCACTCCTTCTACCCTATTTTTAAATACAGCTTAACACAGCTGCGCCATAAGTTATTTTCAAATGCATCAAGGAAATATTCGAACTGTTTTAATACTTTCGACGCCTCTTAAGGCATTTGCATTCGTTCTTGCAAATACATATTTGGTAACAAACTGTTTGAATTACATGCTTACATACCAGGTGTGAAACCCGCTTTCAATTGAAATTGAGTTAGTATTCACAAGTGTTTTTGAGAAACACATCTTAATGCAATACTTGACTACTCACTTATAATAAAGAGACAAAATCGAATAACACAAATATTATGGTGATTTCATTTCTTCCAAAAAATATTGCCCTTCCCCGATGCAAAATGTGTTTGATGTTACACTCAACCCTTTAAAAAGGCATGTTTATGCCTTCTTGTCCTTGTCTAGCTCACGCATTTCATAATGTAGTCGTTTTAAAAAACCATCCGATTTTCAGGGCAACCATCTCCCCTGGCAAAGCTTCACATTTCACATTTTAAGAAACGAACACATAATTTTCTCACCCTTGCCTTTAATTACGAATCGAAAGGGGCAATCAAAAGGCGGTATTTTTTCGTAGAAACGAAATCACGATTACATTTTTCGGTTTAAAGAAATAAGCCCAAAATACAATAGCGCAGTCGCAGTGGCAGTGACAGTTTTTAAAATCAGCTGTTACTGCTAATATTGGCAGTCAATGCCGCAACAAACACAATACCGACGTTGTCAGTGACTGCTTTTTTGACATTCCCTTTTGTTTGTTTACATTTTTGTTGTTGCCTTTTAGGCTCCAGTGTCATCAACATAAGTTGGCTGCGTTTCATTTATGTCAGATTCGACATGCGACAGGTGATAGCGATAGAAGCCATGCTTCTTCTTATGAGCACGCTTGTGTCAAATTGTCGCCGGTTTTGCTTTGTTTACATATCCGCATATACATACACATATACGTAAATATATACCCTGCAAACAAATGCTCCCGAAATCTTTAAGAATATCGGAAATTTGTTAAGATTTTTTTAGGAATGATTAAAGAAAAACATATGAAGCGGTTGACAAGAACTAGTAAAGAAATGTCTATACGATTTTCTAAAGAAAATTCTTAAAAAAATTGTGAAATCCTCCAGAATTCTGTGAAATCCTGGCATGCAGGGTATACATATACATACGAATAAGAATAGATAAAGAAGCTGTTGATGACACAAGGAGTTCGTACCAATGGTAAATGTTGTTTTTGTACTATTGCTACAACCTGTAACATTATTGAATCATGGCAGTGACAGTGAATTTAGTATTTGGGCTAAACGGAGCAGTACTGCTAGCTGCCGCTGCTGTATTGTGAGTCGCTTCATTGGACACCACACTTTCTAAAAAAACAGCTGATTTCGAAAAACTGCCGCAGCCACTGCCACTGCGTTATTGTATTTTGGGCTATAATGTTTTGTCATCATTCTTTGAATCGTTAAGTTTTCTGAATAACCAGAAAAAGTATGTTATGCTCTTTCTGCTTGAGATCAACTAAATGTAAATAAGTACATAAATATTTTTATCAGCGCGCCGGCAAACAATCGCTGTACTTGCAATACGATATTAGTCATTCTTGTTTAAATTTTAGCTTATTTGTTCCATGTCTGCCGGTCAAATTAAACTCGAGACTTTTCGATTATTGGCAGACGTTCAGCTTTGTTTATCTCTGACAAAAATACTTAACAAAGAATGAAGAGGAAGGTGTTGATTAAATAAAAAAGCAATCTACATAAAATCAATGTACATTTGTATGTATCTATATATGTATGTACATACATATACATATGCTCATATGAGCCAGTATCAAAACTTGAACCTTTATTTGCGAGTTTTTAAGCAATATGCAATTAGTTTAGTTTAGCTTCGATTTTCCTCCGGCAACTTCTGCACAAACGAATTTTAATCGGTGCGGCGATTTTCAAGGCAATTTTAGAGGCATTTAGTTGAATCAAAAGTTCTAAAAATTTCATATTAAAACACATTTATTTCTCGATACTAGGTAATGCAAAATTGAGTGCCGCACTTTTCTTAGGACATCGCCCTTGGGGGAAAAAAAGCAATTTTCGAATGTGAAATGGGTTGTTTTACTGATTATTTTTTCGATTACTATACATTACATTTTCCCACTGGGCTTCGTTGTAAATTCGAAATCCAGCCAATTCTCGAAGAAAATTTTTATGAAAGTGAGCTTAACTTTCCTTTGGAGAATGGGCTTCTTCAACACATTTGTTTCTCGTTTCCTACATTTACATTTCATTTTCAAAGTAAAAGGATTTATAATATACGCGTCAAACATTTATAAAATATTTGCTTTTAAAAACTTTAAATGCGCTTTTTGTTATAAACATTTATTTTACGTTTGTAGAAGTAAACTTATTGCAAGTTTACATGTTTGTATAAATAACAGTAGCGAATGTTAAAAAAATGTTGTATATACATTAGACTGCATCACCAAAAAAAGTTGCGGTTTTCCCGCCGGTACGATTCGGTTGAATGGATTTTTAAATATTTTTATGCAGATTTTTTAAGCTTAATCTAATTTGTCATCTGAGGGGACCTTTTTCAAAAAGTTCTTTAAGAAACTATTTTTATCAGTAAACAAACTCCATTTTTGGAGGTATTTTCAAATCGGTCCAGCTCACTTAAATCTTAATATTTTTCCGAAATATTTTGGTGGACGTCTTAAAATATAATAGATTTTATAATTCCAATGGAAAAATAGTACAGATTTTTTTTGTATGGGGAGTGATGCAGTCTAATGTACATACAACGTTAGTTCATTAAATCACGAAAATAAAGCAAAGGTATTATTAGTGCACCGGTTGGCGATTATTCGTTTTTTTGCGAACTTGTAGTAGGCGTGACAAAAAACGGCCGTATTAGCTGCAACACGTGACTCACGTTACTTTCTTTGCCTTTTTAGTACATCCATATTTATATGTGCTTATATAAGTATGTGTGTCTACTAGGGCGGAGTAATTTGTTCGGAGCGAAAATTTCGAAGAAAGTGTATAGCAAATTCAAATTCTACGATTTATTCTAATGACGTTTGACCCTCGTAATTTTCAAAAGAAAAAGCAGTTTATTCCCAGCAAACAATTTTTGTTGCCGGCAATAAGAAAACGTCTCGCCCTCGGCAACAAATTTATTGCCGGTAATATCTCCATCGTATCGATTTCTTATTACCAGTCGCTCTAAAACCTCCGGCGAAGGCAACTCGCCTGGGCGAGTCGTTTTCTTATTACCTTAATGAGTTGTTTTCATATCGCTTTATTATTGCTACAGGCGATATTTGTAATAATTTTATACTTCTTAATAATTCATTCATTTTTTTATACAAAACTGGGACTTAAAAACGAAATTAATTATTGCTCTCGCTATGGCGCTTCCTATTTTTTCACTCCTACCTTTGGCGTAAACTCGATGCTTTTGGAGAATCCTGTTGACGCAAGATTCATCAGTTTGGGAGTAATAATGATAACATATGTATTCCTAAAATGACTTCTTTCTCACCACGGCAATAAATCGGCATGTCGCCAATATGTTGCCATTGGCGATTGTTGCCTATTTCTTATGTTTGGCATGGTGGGTTGTATCAAGAAAACACAAAATTTTGTAAATGGAAAATACATTTCGTTCAGAAAAAATTATAATACACTGATTTTTCTTTTAAAACGTAATTTTCGGTATATAGTTTTGTACACCATTTTTGCTTAGAATCGAACGTAGAATTCGAATATGCGAAATTATATTACTCCGCCCTAATGTCTACACATACATATGTATTTGTTTTTAATTTTTCCTTCACATATTTTATTTTTAAAATATGTTATGTTTTTTTTTCTGTGCTTCGCCAAATTACAACCCATAAATAACGGCGATGTGTGTGGAAATGGGTGGAGTTTAAAAGTAGGTGTGTTTTCTGGCGGCAAAATGTGCGTGAACGAAAATACGTTTAATTTCATTTCACGTTGCTGCTTCCGATATTTGCGTGCATTTTGTTGTATCTAATAAATGAAAAAAAAAAAAATATTTTAAAGTGACATTTCACTTATTTTTTCACTTAACTCATTCTACACAGTCGACGTCTTGTTTCCGTGCATACGAATAATTAACTAATTACAATTTGCATTTAAATTGAGAGTATGTAAAAGAGTTATTTAAGTGTGAAAAGGTGAAAAATATTGGCAAACGTTAAGAGATTGATTACTATGGGTCGCCGGAAGTTTGCAAAATGTTGTAATTACCGTGTAAATAGTGTAGTACCATGACGAACGGCGAATAATCTTGCACAATGCATAGTTGACTGTTGATAAACATGTTGAAAAATTAAACAAAACATAGATATTTACTACACACATTTTTGTGAAAGTGAAATTCCTTACGGAACTTCGGGCACGCTTGCGTTAAATGTTGTAACACCAGCGTAAAGGGGGAATATGGCGAATGTAAAGATAGAAAGGGATTGCCACTGTGAGGGCGAGAAGAAGAGAGATCGAAAAATAAAGAGAGAGACAAACACGCATAACGCATAAACAAAATCTATTTTCATATAGGAGAAAATGCGCAAACCTCTCGACAAAAAAAAATCTCAAAAAGGGGCGATCAAGCAGTTGGCGGAATATGCAATCAGCGGTGAAAGGTAGAAGGGAGGTGCAAGAGAGTACTGCCACAGGGTTCGGTTCTGGGCCCAATACTTTGGAATATTATGTTATGGTGTGCTGCCGACATAGCGCCAAATGTGGTAGCAGAGCACCTAGAAAAAATAAGTCCGGCAGCAAATAGTTCAATCGTTCAGATTCAAGCACGTCTGGCCGAAACAGGACTCAAACTTGCGCACCAAAAAACCTAGACAGTTATAATAAGCTGCAAAAAGGCCAGAGAAGTGGCGGCTATAAACTTGGGTCACCAAGAAATTACCTCAAAGGCGGCCTTAAAATACCTAGGCATAATGTTTGATACATGAGGCTTACTTTCAAAACGCACAATGATTACGCGGTCGAAAAAGCCGAAAAGTGGCTGCTCCCCCTCCGCCCTTAAGGTAGTTCAACGGTGGAAGGAAAACTGAGCAGGGGTGGGTTTTTAGTGCGGTGAGCCGAAAGGCAAGTCCTTTTCGGCTTTCAGTGCTTTGTGCCACCTCTACAAAAAATATATATACAGTACATAAATTAAAATAACAAATCAATATAGGGCTTCAATACTACTGATCTGTACTTTTTGTTCTTTATATACTGACAAATTCGATCTTCAAAGACTTTCTTAAGTTTCCTCAATGCATTACGACAAAAAATTGCTCATGCGTCATACACATAGACGCGTCATGTACAAGTCTCGTTGTTCTGCTTAATTCAGTAGCCGGTTTGGTGGCTACATTGCGTGCATATGACCAGAAACCGCTGCACACAGCTGCAGTCTGTTTACACATTACTCATGTGACTCCGAACGAAAAGAGTGTCGCGTGAAAGTGGTTTAACGGCCCAGACGCTCAAATTGTTGTAACCGTCAATTACATCTGATGTAGTCAGTGAGACCAGAAAAATTGTGTTAAAAATATTCCCAGTCATGATAAAATCTTCAAAAAAACCATAAAAAGGTTACTGAAACGAGAAAAAAATCGGTTTTCTCTAGAAATAACTTCATTGAAGACTTTATAGAAAAAAAAAACAGTTTTTTGTATTAAAATTGTATTTGTTATACAAAACCTTTTAAATAATCATTTGTATAAAGAACACAACTTAAGGTATTCATTCTCGCTATTGGATGATGATGATGTTTCTATAAAGTTAATTACAGAAAATTTAATTTGTTAATTTAATTTGTTAATTTAAATTTAGAAACCAAAGTTACTTACCATTTTGTTTTAACAAATAGCGATCCTTACTTTTTATCTTGTGTGGAAATTCATAAAGCCGAGTGTGAGCTGCACAAAGCCGAGTTTGAGCGCGAATTTCGACAGGCAAAATCAATTCAAAAACATATTCATAAAACTCGAAATTAATATCTACCTGTCGTGCAAGGTAAATTGATGACAAAACGAAAAGTTTGTTGCCAACCATCCCAAAAAAATAAATCTTCAAGCGGTGGCAGATATTTTCACTGCGAAGATTTATTGTATGCAGATTTATTTTTTGTAATTATCTTCGTGTGAAGATTTTTCTGATTATTTATGAAAAATATCTTAATTTTGAAGATAAATCGGCACTTCTGGCAACACTGGATGTAGTATGTTAATGGTTTAACAATTCTTGATTGGTCCACTTCCTTCATAGCTGTACCAAGGGCATTGATAAGGGCATGAAATCAGTTGGTGCAGTTATCTTATTACATTAAACGAGCAATTCTTGTATAATATATAGTGTTACGCATTTTTTTTGCATTTTAAGGATATCTAAAAATAAGTATTATCTCTGAGGATATTCGTAAAAGGTTGCCACCTATTCGAAATTAGCTACAATTTAAATAAAATATCATAATATTGGTATCTAATGGAAGGAATTTAAAAAATCCTCGATTCAGAAATATTTTGGAATGGGGTTGTCACCTATTTTAAATCGCTTATTTGTTTAATTTTTTGTTTAGAAAATAAAGGTACAATATTACTATTAATGGGCATTAAAAGGTTCTTAAACAATACTTTGCCTATATACTAAGTGTTATCCCTTGTGATATTAGTGCAAGGTTGCCACTCATTCTCGATTCTAAAAAAATTAACTAAAAACCCGCAATATGGATATCAAATGAAAGGTATTTTTGAGAACTTAAGTCCGAAAATATTTTCGATGAGGGTTGCCATGTTTCTTTGTTAAATAAATTTGTATATTGTTAATTTCCATAATACGGTAGCAAGAATCGCCTGATGTGAACGGCCTTTCAAATTACCGTTGTATGTATAAGTACACTGTACTTATTCGCTCAAGATATGCAATATTCATCCCAGCGTATTTCTAAATAGGGTTGCCACCTTACTTTCTAAAATATCAAAAGTCTATTTTTTTAATTTATTTTCAAAATATTACTTTTTAAGCTACCCAAAGCTTAAGCTACCAGTATTTGAAACCCAAACCTTGAATCTTTCAAAAGCACATGCCCCTCGAGCAAGGCTCGGCCAACCTGGTACTACTATTTATCAGATAATATACTGAAATTGAAGGTGTTAGCCTTTCGAGTGAAAGAAATTTGAATACATTTCTTAAGAAAATAATGTACGTAATAACGTAACCGTACTTTGCACTTCTTACCTTTCACTACATAATTGATGAGTTTTAATACAATTTTAGGGGATTCACAACAAGTAAGCGTCGTAATGCCTCAAAGTCGTAAACTTTTTAATGTAAAATAGCAAGTAAAATACTTGTTGAGGATTCGCGGGCTTATTATATTTCCTGTTATTACTACTACGTTTTAGCTTTATTTTGCATTAAAATACAGTATCGGTCATATGAATAGCACCCCCATTTCAAAGCGAAATTGTTTGTCACTCATGTTTATTTATTTTTAAAATTTTTTAATTAAAATTTAGTTCATTCCCTAACAAAATCCACATAATTCCAAGCTTGGAACTTTGTAGAAAACTAAAAACTATATTCAACGAATTGTCAATCCAAATTTCAAACTATGTGTTGCAGTTTTCTTCCATATAAATATGTGTTTGTCGGTTATTCATATTCCAGTTGAAGCTCTAATTTTGACAGGCGTGAAGGAGGCAGTCGCCTGTCGTGTGAACAAATTGGTGTTATGACAGCAAACGTATCTTAAATTATTTGAAGTCGCTGTAGATTTGAATTGAATTTTTGGGATACAATAAAAATCAGGGAATAATGGGTTTTACAAAAATTAACTATATTAACTACCACTACATCATAGCAACTACAAGCTTTTGCAATTTTGAGGCTGCCACTGCGTTATTGTATTTTGGGCTAAAGAAATTCCAAATAATCGGCGAAAAAAGGCCGATGCCGATGCTTAATTTTGTGCCGATACTAGCCGATGCGGATGCCGATTAATCGGTCGGACTCTACACTGTAGACATAACTTCAAATATTTCCGTCGGCATTTTGTTCTTCTTTGTAAGGAATTTGATGACAGCTCTCTACTCCAATTTCGCACAATGTGCCGAAGACTCACACATGTTGATGCTTACGGCTCAATTTATGAAAGCGCAATGATGTTGATGACATTCGGTATTTATTCGACTAAGGCTAGGCAAGACATTAGGCTCAAAACTTTTCAGCCTCCCTTCGTATTAATAGCATTGTAGGTGACAAAAATGGTGCTAACTATATTTGAAACCTGGCCTTTGTAAAGACTTAAATTTGAACTTCTACATAGGCATCTTTTCTTAAAGTATAGACTTTCATATGTAAATTCAGTACGCTATACATATTATTTATTGAAATAGAAATTTTAGTTTTATATTAACGTCTGTATCATCTTTTTTCCACAGTTATATCGCTGGTCGCTTTAAAATAATCTCAAATTCCGAAACCAAGGGCCTTGGCACATTTGTGGGCACATTCGCGTTGCCATCACTGATCTTTCTCTCGCTGATCGAGCTTAATTGGAGTACAGTGAATTGGACCTTTCTGCTGGCGATGACGATTTCCAAGACTATCGTCTTCTTTTCTGTACTAGTAATTTCACTACTCATTACGCGTCCACTCAATTACGCGCGTGCGGGTTTGCTGAGTATTTTCTGTACGCAAAGTAATGATTTCGCGATAGGCTATCCAATTGGTATGTACTGCTATATTTACATATTTTATTAAATAAGTCAACGAACACATTCTTTTGTTGCTTGCAGTGATGGCCTTATACCAAGATGTGCATCCGGAATATGCTTCGTATTTGTATTTGATGGCGCCCATCTCATTGGCGCTGCTTAATCCCATCGGCTTGGTGTTTATGGAAGTCTCCAAAATTATTACAACTAAAGCTGAGGCGGTACGTCACTTGTGATTTTGTGTTGGCAGTCTTACAAATTTCTATGTATGTAGTCTAATTTGAAACATTTTCAGGTTCAAGAGGCAGCCATCTGTCCGGACAATTGTCCTGCTGAACAGCTATCAAAGCGGAATCGCTGTCTGGGTGAAAAGCCGTTGCTTGTCTTGCATACGCTTAAATCGTTATTTTTCAACCCTATGCTGCTAATGACGCTACTCGGTGTTGGCGGCGCTTTTGTCTTTCCAAATGGTTTGCCCGAAGTAGTTGCGAGCACGCTGCGTGTCTTCGGTCAGTCATTCTCGGCCACAGCGCTCTTTTTGCTGGGCTTAAAGATTGTTGGCCAAGGTGGTTCGCTGCGCGGATCAGGCTTGCTGCTACCCGGTATATTGATACTGGTTAAAATGTAAGTTAGCGAAGTGTTGCATACATTTAGGTGACCAACTTAAACGGTTTTGAAATTTAATTGCTCAGATTGGTGCTGCCGCTAGTGTGCCGGCAGACAGTGAACATCATGCAGGCGGGCACAGATTTCAACGATACAACAGAATTGAGCACTTTTGGCTTTTTGTATGGCACATTTCCAGCAGCGCCGGGCGCATTCGTGATTGCCACACAATATAATGTTGAAGTGGAGTTGGTAAGTAAAAGGAATGTTGTTTCGTTGTTCCGCTAATTCATTTACATACGTAATTTAAGGTTGCTACGGCCATGGTGCTTTGCACATTTATCTCAGCGCCGTTAATGTTCATCTCGGCCAAAATGATCTCACTGACAAATTTGAATCCTGTAGATTATATACATGAGTTGGATGTATTCTCGTTCGACATAAGCGTAGCTGGTGTTGCTGCATGCGGTTGGGTTTTACTATTGCTCGTTGTGACCAAACGTTTCAGACGCATGCCGCAACGTATAACATTTTGCTTGGTGCTTTCACAGTTTATGTGCTGTCTGGCGGTGATCATTTGGGCGAAGTTAGCACATGTTGAAAAGTGGGTGATATACTTGCAGTTTTTCCTCTTTAACATGGGCACATTTAGTAGCCGATTGTGGACAGCCATATTGGCGATAGCATTGCTCTTCCTGCAGTGTCGTAGTTTATGTTTTGTTCTTAAATTGTGGCCTTACATGGTGAGTTCGGAAAATTGAAGGATAAATTGTAATTTTAATTGATATAAATTTTTGTTTATTTCTCAAACAGATTGCCTTCGCATGGGGTGTGCCTGCTATAATCTCAGCGCTGCTCATTGCATTGGACAGACAAATAACATCGCAGGATAGTCACAACCCTAGTTTTCAATATGGCAC